>NC_079493.1:78769331-79008594 GCF_030052815.1 Hevea brasiliensis | reverse complement strand
TTGATCTAAGTTGATTTTAATTTCCTGCAATTTACATTTCTTGTTATCAACCTCTTGTTCCTTGATCTAAGTTGATTTTAATTTCCTGCAATTTACATTTCTTGTTATCAACCTCTGGTTCCTTGATCTAAGTTGATTTTATTTTCCTGCAATTTACATTTCCTGTTATCAACCTCTGGTTCCTTGATCTAAGTTGATTTTAATTTCCTGCAATTTACATTTCTTGTTATCAACCTCTTGTTCCTTGATCTAAGTTGATTTTAATTTCCTGCAATTTACATTTCCTGTTATCAACCTCTGGTTCCTTGATCTAAGTTGATTTTAATTTCCTGCAATTTACATTTCCTGTTATCAACCTCGGGTTCCTTGATCTGAGTTGATTTTAAGTTCCTGCAATTTAAGTTTTCTATTATCAACCTCTGGTTCCTTGATCTAAGTTGATTTTAATTTGCCGCAATTTACATTTCCTGTTATTAACCTCTGGTTCCTTGATCTAAGTTGATTTTAATTTCCTGCAATTTACATTTCCTGTTATCAACCTCTGGTTCCTTGATCTAAGTTGATTTTAATTTCCTGCAATTTACATTTCCCGTTATCAACCTCTGGTTCCTTGATCTAAGTTGATTTTAATTTCCTACAATTTACATTTCCCGTTATCAACCTCTGGTTCCTTGATCTAAGTTGATTTTAATTTCCTGCAATTTACATTTCCCGTTATCAACCTCTGGTTCCTTGATCTAAGTTGATTTTAATTTCCTGCAATTTACATTTCCCGTTATCAACCTCTAGTTCCTTGATCTAAGTTGATTTTAATTTCCTGCAATTTACACTTCCTGTTATCAACCTCTGGTTCCTTGATCTAAGTTGATTTTAATTTCCTGCAATTTACATTTCCTGTTATCAACCTCTGGTTCCTTGATCTAAGTTGATTTTAATTTCTTGTCATTTACATTTCCTGTTATCAACCTCTAGTTGCTTGATCTAAGTTGATTTTAATTTCATGCATTTACATTTCCTGTTATCAACATCTTGTTCCTTGATCTAAGTTGATTTTAATTTCCTGCAACTTACATTTCCTATTATCAACCTCTGGTTCCGTGATCTAAGTTGATTTTAATTTCCTGCAATTTACATTTCCTGTTATCAACCTCTGGTTCCTTTATCTAAGTTGATTTTAATTTCCTGCAATTTACATTTCCTGTTATCAACCTCTGGTTCCTTGATCTAAGTTGATTTTAATTTCATGCATTTACATTTCCTGTTATCAACCTCTGGTTCCTTGATCTAAGTTGATTTTAATTTCCTGCAATTTTCATTTCTTGTTATCAACCTCTTGTTCCTTGATCTAAGTTGATTTTAATTTCCTGCAATTTAAATTTTCTGTTATCAACCTCTGGTTCCTTGATCTAAGTTGATTTTATTTTCCTGCAATTTACATTTCCTGTTATCAACCTCTGGTTCCTTGATCTAAGTTGATTTTAATTTCCTGCAATTTACATTTCCCGTTATCAACCTCTGGTTCCTTGATCTAAGTTGATTTTAATTTCCTGCAATTTACATTTCCCGTTATCAACCTCTGGTTCCTTGATCTAAGTTGATTTTAACTTCCTGCAATTTAAATTTTCTGTTATCAACCTCTGGTTCCTTGATCTAAGTTTATTTTAATTTCCTGCAATTTACATTTCCCGTTATCAACCTCTGGTTCCTTGATCTAAGTTGATTTTAATTTGCTGCAATTTACATTTCCCGTTATCAACCTCTGGTTCCTTGATCTAAGTTGATTTTATTGTCTTACAATTTACATTTCCCGTTATCAACCTCTGGTTCCTTGATCTAAGTTGATTTTAATTTCCTGCAATTTAAATTTCCTGTTACCTACCTCTGGTTCCTTGATCTAAGTTGATTTTAATTTCCTGCAATTTACATTTCCTGTTATCAACCTCTGGTTCCTTGATCTAAGTTGATTTTAATTTCCTGCAATTTACATTTCCTGTTATCAACCTCTAGTTCCTTGATCTAAGTTGATTTTAATTTCCTGCAATTTACATTTCTTGTTATCAACCTCTGGTTCCTTGATCTAAGTTGATTTTAATTTCCTGCAATTTACATTTCTTGTTATCAACCTCTGGTTCCTTGATCTAAGTTGATTTTATTTTCCTGCAATTTACATTTCCTGTTATCAACCTCTGGTTCCTTGATCTAAGTTGATTTTAATTTCCTGCAATTTACATTTCCTGTTATCAACCTCTTGTTCCTTGATCTAAGTTGATTTTAATTTCCTGCAATTTACATTTCCTGTTATCAACCTCTGGTTCCTTGATCTAAGTTGATTTTAATTTCCTGCAATTTACATTTCCTGTTATCAACCTCTGGTTCCTTGATCTGAGTTGATTTTAAGTTCCTGCAATTTAAGTTTTCTATTATCAACCTCTGGTTCCTTGATCTAAGTTGATTTTAATTTCCTGCCATTTACAATTCCTGTTATCAACCTCTGGTTCCTTGATCCAAGTTGATTTTAATTTAACTTATGTTGCCTGTCTCTAGGTCGCTAACTTAGGTATGCTTTAGTTCCCTAACTTCGAACACCTAATCGTCCAAAATATGGGTCTAAATCTTTACATAATTCCTACACGGGAAAATTTTTCCCTTTAATAGAAATTATGTAAAGAGGGGCAGCTGTCGACACCATATTTTGGCCGATCCCCAGTACTAAGTCTCCCTTTGACAGCTAACCACATTTTCGATCTCTCTTTGCTAGGCAACCACATTTCTGATCTCTCCTCACAAGGAATTGAATCAATACTAAGTCCTCACATTAGTCAAAGCCTTACCGGTCTATTAAATCACTCACCGATCTTTTAAACCCATTGTCGAATCTCCTGACCAGTCAAGTATATTCCTGATCTCTGTTGACAAACGAAATTGAACTGACACTAGATCTTTGTTACCATTTTTGTTGCCGATCTCCCTTTCAAAAGTTTAAGAATAATCAAAGGTTCTGTTCCGGTTTAATGATGGTCCCGATCTTAAATGTTCAAGCCAAATTTCTAATTTTAATCAAGTCCCGTTTAGCATTGGTTCCCTACCAATCTCATGCTCATTGTGTTTTCCGATCTCTCACACTTAGGTTAATAATCACTTTCAGTTATTTCAACATACTCAGACAATCAAGTGTTTAAATAATTTAGAAATTTTCCGATCACAACCATTCATCGAACAAAAGAGGTATTCCATTTCATTTCATTTCAAAAATTTGTATAAGTTATTCAGTTGGAGGATCACCCCCAGCCTGATCTACATTTTTTCCGTCTCCCCCCTCACCCTCAGCCTCCTCACTCTCCTCGCCTTCATCCTCGGGAGCCAGGTTGGCCATCCAGGAGAAGTCCTCCTCAGGGTAACGCTTCTTGAGCTCAACCAGAAGATCTCTGTGGGCATTTACATAAGCGCCGGCCACTCCAGTCACCATCTCTTCCTCTTTCGCCTTGAGCTCCTCAGCAAGGTGAGCAAGTTGAGCAGCTTCATCGGCCCGGAGCGCTTGCACTTCTTCAAGAGCATGATCCCACTCAGCCAGAACATGAGCTTGCTCAGCCAGCTTGTCCTCATAATACTACGATCGCCCCTCAAGTTGAGATATGTAGTCCCGAGCGGATGATAGTTGGGATTAGAGGGAAGCTGCTTCATGACCTATCCTCTCGACCTCTTTACCCAGCCGATGCGCCTTCTCCCAGATCATGTGCTGATTCACCAAACACTCAACGTTCAAGCTCATAGATCTGGTCAAGATATCATCAAGGCTATCCGGAGACAGCCTATCCTGATCTTCTCGAAGGCAGATAGAGGACGCCAGCACCTTGGCGAAACCAAGATTCTCCCGAACCGTGCGATTTTTCTCCAGTGAATGGACCAAGACCTGGGCACCACGAGAAAGGGGCCTCACCTGTTGTTTGGAAGGACCCCTTTCCGCGCCCGGAACAACTGGAGGAGGCGAAGGTGGCTCTTCCCTCCTTGGAGGAGATCGGATCACTTCCACCTCGGAGATCGGTGGTCCCGAAGGTTGAAATAAGCCTTCTCGTATTTCCTCGGGCTCGTGATGAGGTGTCTGCATCTCCTCGGCCCGCTTCATCTCCTGTACCTTCCGGGAGATCTCCCTCTTTCGCTTCCGGCTCTCCTTGGAGGCTTCGCAGCTTGCCATACCTGCACAAAGAAGAGGTCAGTGAGATCGCTACGGTCCTGAGATCTGAGATGTAGAAAATACCGATGCCGAGGTCAGAGAGCTGAAGCCCGTGATCTTTACCGGTGATCAATTCCATAGTCCAATGGTGCAGCTCGGCAGTCACCGCATCCAGGCAAGAGAACTTCTCTCTGCTCGCTTGCTCTTTCAAATCCATCACCATTGCGCCCTCTTCCCTATTCACGGCAAGGTGACTCAGAATTAATGGACCTTGGTGCAGCCAACTACGTGGGATACCCTTAAAACCGTTTGGGATTTTGCTTCTCAGGATAAAAAAATGGTTCTTCCAATTCTTAAGGGAGGACGGCAGAACGGTAAAAAGCCCGCAGTGGGGTTTCACCTGGAAAAACCAATATTCGTCGTCCTTTCGATGAGTTAACCTATGAAGGTCAGCGAACACCTTGGCAGTAGGACTAATTCCCTTAGCTCGGCACAGGCCACGGAAGGCCACAAGGATCCACCACGAGTTCGGGTGAACTTGGGCGATGCATACTTGGTGAAATTTCAGAACTTCTTTGAAGAAGTCGTCTAAAAGGAATCGCAGCCCGGCTTTTAACTGCTCTTCGTACACCATGATCACGTCATTCCCCTCAAAGAAGTGATCGGCTCGAAGATCGCCATGACACTTAATGAGTTCGAATAAGTCAAGGTGAATGTTGTATTCTTGGCTGAATGACTGTAGGTCAGTTTCTTTAAGAATGGATGGTAGCTCGTCCATGGGGAGGTTTTCTCTCCCTGAAGAATGTGTTCGTTTCGAAGATGTCGCCTGCCCCTGAATTGGGGCGGAGGCCCTAACAGGTTCAGTCTGAACGCTCGGTCTGACCACCTCTACCTCATCGGATGACCACGAGACCTGAACGGAAGGGGGGCTTGCCGCTCTCTGACCCTCGGCACCGCTCATTTTCAAAGGAAATAAAGAATTTAAACTAAAAGAAAGATCAAAGCCCTTACCGGAGTCTGATCGGCGTCGGAAGAACTTGAGAAAACGAGAGAATTTTGAAGTTGTGAGCGAGAGACTGAAAATGACATACGGGAGCAATTGGCTAACCCAACCCCTATTTATACTCGTCCGAGCATTTAATGCTCATGATGTTCGAACCTTTGCATCGGTTAAGCGGGACTCACCAAATTACGACACATCTCACGAATATTCCAAAATTCCATAGGGAGGGACCGGATAGTTAGGGATCGGCTAATTAAAAACGATGTTTGGAAGTATGATCGGATAAAGACTGTTCAGTTGGGAACCAGATCGGACAAACACTTCAGAGATCGGAAGCAACAATAATAAAATGATAACTGTCAAAATAAAATTTTATTTCCAAAAGCCAGATTACATCATTTGGGCGATCCCAAGAGATCGGATTACATTTCCAAAAGTCAGATTACATCATTTGGGCGATTTCAAGAGATCGGATTACATTTAAGGACCTGACTACATCAAAAGCCGATCTCTAGCGATCAGCGGAACATCCCATCTAAAGGGCCTATGTCAAAGCCCAGGCAGTGACTGATCCAAAGGATGTGTTCGACCAGAAGACCGGCCGACGACATCGGATAGATGTACAACTTAGATGGCGGTGACAACGACTCTCATGAGAATGAGGGAGATCATCACCGGTATTACCGCTCGAAACTGAGCCGCTGTCGAAACACCCAGTGTGGAGGAAAGTCGCTGTCGGAACACCCAATGCGGTGAGAAGCCGAATAAACTTGGAAGGGCAACCGCCAAGGGTCGGCGGAACATTAGCAGTTTTCTCGGCCAAAATCGGTTCGCCGGTTATACCGATCGAACAGCTCGAGATCGGCACGATCAAGGTCCTCGACCCGAATCGGTTAGTTAGTCTAGTTCTCTCACCATCATCAGATAAGGTCATCATAATTCCTCGATCACCGGGATCGTAAATTTTCAGTCGGGGAATAAAGAGGTCCATCGGAAAAGGAACAAAAGCCACAATCGTGGCCGGAACTTCTGCTGGAGCAGCTAAAACTGGAAAGTAAGAAGGAAGAGAGGAAAATCGAATGAGGAAAGTCTCTTCCGTCAGGGGTATATATAGGGGAAAATCGGGCATTTATTGCTAAGTAGAAAACGAAGCGGACGCTTCGGGAATCGAGGGGAATTAATGCTTTGACCGATGAGCCGATTAAGGGAAATATTGGAATAATAGAGATCGGAAGAGGGGAGACCGGTATGAAAGATCGGAGAAGGATCATGTTAAGAAGATCGAAAAGGAAGAGAGAGCAGAAAACAAAAAGAATAAGGTGCCTACCGCCGTAGCCATGATCAGAGCCGAGGCAGTTAAAGCGTTGCAGGTAAAATCTCAACCGCACGCCCCAGAATCGGCCGCATTACTGACAAGTGCCAGAATATGTCATGACAGCGCTGTACCTCCCAATCTCAACCGCACGCCCCAGAAAACCAGCGCCTTTCACTCCTAGCCCTTGGATCGCCCCGGACAAGAGAATTTGGGACCGTCAGATTAGAGGAGGAAAAAGACAAATATTCTGAAGTGGATCTCGGCCGTCTATTCTGATTCTCTTTAATTCTTGAGCTTAGGATTATGTCCTTTGAAATCTTGACCCTCCATCTCCCTCAAGATAGATCCTGACCCTTCAAGGGGAACACCCGGTCCCTATAAATACCTGCATGAAAAACTGTTCAAAGGACGGAAAAAAAGAAGGAAGCTACTATAGCAGAAGAACTCTGAAATTTAATTCAGATCGTTACTCTGCTTTCATAAGAAGAACTTTTGGAACCAGTTTTCTGAAATGTTTCCTTAAAAGATTTTGAACACTGAAACTCTCCATTTTCAGCTCGTTCATTATCCTGTAGCGTTCACATTTTTCAGTTCCTTGTTATCTTTATTTTCACTTCCATCGCCCATGCTCAATCTCATTTAAACTCGGGTATAATTCTGACTCGATTGCATTTAGTGAAGCACTCTTTGTTCCAAGGCGAACCTTAGTCTCCCGGCTATCAACTTGCAATCTTATTGCATTTTGTGATTCTCGGTTAGTTCACTAGAATCGACTCATACAGTCGATATTCATGTTGCCATTTTATTAAGTTTAGTTCTTGTTTTACGCATTTCCATTCTTCTTTCTTTACGTATGTTATTTTCTTTAAGTTCATATCATGCTAGAAAGATACAGAGAAAGGTTGTGCTCTAGTTTATTTCCGTGTCGATACCTTTGTTAATCTTTATTATTTCTGAGCATAAGTCATCTAGTTCCAAGCGATTCATAAGTGGTTGGATGAGATGTGGGTAACGGCAACTTAAGAGTCCTTTTGAAATAATGAAAGGTCTAAATAATAAGCCTGGAAAATGGTAAAGCTGAGTTACTAGAATGACTCAGTAGGTCATAGGGCAAGACGTCATAAGACAGAGTAAAACCAAACCCTGGATAACTAAATGGAATAGATCGGCTACCGAAAAACGCTGGTGAGGCGACCATATAGGAAGGTCGGAGGATTCAGTTTGGCATCCCCTGCCCAGTCCTAAGGTACCAATAAGTTAAAGAAGTCTTGCGCAGACCCCCTGACACCTTTGAACGTCAGAACCCTTAGCCTTAGGCCCTCTCGATAGGTAAAATTTAGAGAGATCGAAAAATCCTTATCTGACTACCATTTAATCAAAAGAGGTCGGAGGAGGGTTCTTATCCGATTCTCAATCTAAAATTTTAATAAATATTAAAAGAGATCGGAGGAGAGTTCTTATCCGATTCTCAATCTAAAATTTTAACAAATATTTTAAAGGAGATCGGAGGAGAGTTCTTATCCGGTTCTCAAGCTTAAAAATTTTAATAAATATTAATAGAGATCGGAGGAGGGTTCTTATCCGATTCTCAATCTAAAATTTTAACAAATATTAAAAGAGATCGGAGGAGAGTTCTTATCCGGTTCTCAACCTAAAATTTAAATGAATATTAAAAGAGATCGGAGGAGAGTTCTTATCCGGTTCTCAACCTAAAATTTAAATGAATATTAAAAGAGATCGAAGGAGAGTTCTTATCCGGTTCTCAATCTAAAATTTAAATAAATATTTAAAAGAGATCAGAGGAGAGTTCTCATCCAATTTCAAAAATTGGATTCTAATAAAATAGCCCTTCAAACAAAACTAACATACAACAGTAACTCACTAAGGTTGTCTCATTTACTTATGTATCTGGGTAATCTGAATTAGTGAAAAATCAAATATTCCTTTTGTCAAAAGGATTAACATTTCCATTTAAGTCCTCCTAACTAATTTATAAAGAGTGCGAAGTTATATCTACTTACCCTAATTAAGGGATGAGGTGGGGTGCCTAACACCTTCCCCACCCGTTTACGGACCCCGAACTTAGAATCTCTGTTTTGAAGTGGATTTATTTCAATTTATCTTCACAAATGGTTTTCTTTAATTTCCCTCAAAACTAAAGTGGCGACTCCTCATTCTTTTCCACTTCGGTGAGGGTTCGTTCAGGCGACCGCAAAGCACCTTGCGACAATTAGCTCTAGGTTTAAGTGACCCAATCACATTGTGCCAAGTGTCAAACCTATATTTAATCTTGATTTTAATCATCTTACATGATTAAAAAACATTTGGCAAGCTTATGTGTAATCTTAGGTGTCACCATCTCATGGTGCCACATGTCACACTGTGAAATGGCCAAAATGCCCCTGTGTCTTAATTTTGAGTTCTTAACCCAAAATAATTATTTTTCTTCATTTAATTTATATCAAATATAAATTAATTAATTAATCTCTATAAATTAATTTCTCATTAATTAAATTCATATTTAAACACTTTAAATATAAATTTAACTTATACTATACATCCAATAATCTAGATTTGGTTTCAAGTCATGCTAGGGACTTTGCAATTTAATTGCAAACCAAACCTATTTAATTAATCAATTAAACTCTTTAATTAATTAATTAATTCATATTTAAATAGGTGATAACTTGTGCATATGTGACTTACTAGGCCCATCACTAATTGACAATGAGACATGATATCAACTCTTAATATCATCAGAACTCTTTCTTACCATAAATGATTTCTCTAAATCATTTTATGAACCTCATAGACCATGGTTAACACCTAGCATAGCATGCCATGGCCACCCAATTAGTAATAAGATTTACCTTAAATGAACCTATATTCATATGTTACCATGCACTAGAATCTCTCTGTTACAAAATCCCAACTCAAGCTGGAGTCATGGTTTATGTCAAACTCCATTTGCTATGAATATTATGTTCTCTTTTAATTCCAGTTCTTGATTAAAAAGATTTTCTCATCAGAAACTCTTTTCTGAATAAATCTATCTGTCCTGGCCAGGAGCTTGAAATATCAAGAACAATTAAATGAACATAGGATTTTATCTCTATTTACTTAGAGGAACAGATTCCATCTTGATCAACACCTACCTCCATATATAACTAGTAGGAGCCAACAGTTGCCCATATACCCATACACAGTACAAGTATGAAAGCAGTATCAAACTCAAACTACCTATATACAAGATAAGTGTGCTATCTCAGGTCTAAAGATTATATGCACTGATATGATTTATGACAAAACATTGACAAGAGTAAACTCCATGTGCTTGTCATAAGTGTCACTGGTTCGGCCTACTTATCATTTATAAGTGCCTATCATGTTTGTCATATGGCATGAGACTCACCATTCCATCTTATTTATATCTCATATAAATAACTTGGTAACAAACATGAATGCAATCTTTCTGGATAAGTCATGTCCTTATTATGAATTATCCTCGATTGTGAACCTATTTATGATACTTTGTGCTAGAAATATTGTCACTTATATTCTTAACAACTTAAGAATAATATTTCTAACAAAATATCAATGGACCTTTTCTAATACACATAAATATATTATGTAAACGGAAAAGTGGAAATGCCTTTTAATATTAAAAATATGTACAAGATACATACTAAATGATATGCTCTAGGGCATACTACTAACAGGGACGAATTGAATTCCCTTTCTGGCTGAAGTGTTGAGGTGTGTGCCTGTTGAGGACGAATAGAATGAGTACTCATAGTTTTGCTAGCTACCTATGTTATTCCTCATTAGCCATCAGCTTTTGGGACGAATTGAATTCCTCATTAGCCATCGGCTTCTGGGACGAATTGAACTTTGGAACATGACTAAGCTGTGTGTGATTTATTGATATGTATTGTGAGATTATAAAATGGAGTTTAAATTCTTATTGATATTCACTATCTTTTGAATTGAACCATGTTTTCATTTATTGAGATTCATAGTGATATTGTGAAATGGAGTTTAAATTCTTATTGACATTCACTGTCTTTGAATTTAACTATGGTTTTAAGTATCCACTATTTATATGACTTATGATTTGTGATTTGAAGTTGTATTTGGTTAATGTTGTGCACCATTGAGACATTGTCTCAGCAATAGCTTTTCATTGCTATCGCAGGCAGACAAACGGATAGGGCAGCAGACTAGGCTGCTAGTGCTTCAGTGAGAGATCATCGGGTATATTGAGTATACCATATTTTTCATTTTGTATTATAATGTATGTTCACTGTATGTATATAGTGTTCATCGGTTTGAGCAGTTGTAAATTAAAATTGTACATTGAAGTTGTAAAATAAATTGTGAATTACTTTGGCTTGTAAAATTTGTATTATATTTCTTTTATCTCAGCCCTTGAAAATATTGAAAAATTATTATTGATTTGAGTGGAGAAACATATTGTGTTGATTAAATGATGGAGTTTGAGAATGAGAAATATATTTGAAGTGCTTTTTACAGGTTTTCTGAACAACTATTTTAATCAAAATACAGATGGCACTCCGCCAAAATTTTTACAGAAATTCCTAATAATTCAAATGTGTTAGCTGTTTCCCTTCAGTTCAAAAAATTTTTTAACACCTGTAAATAGTGCTCACCATTGTAAAAAGAAGTAAGAAAAGTTTTAAAATCCCTTGTAGTGTATTTAATGGGTTATCAGTAGACAAAGTTGGTAATTCATTAGGTAAACTATGGGATCATGTTATGCCTTACAGAGGGGTAGGGTGTGACATGTTTTAGTGGTATCAGAGCTAGTTTTTAAATTCTGTTTTCACCTGTAATTTGAATATTCATTCTTCATAGTACAACTGCTCAATGTCATTGTTTGATACATACAGTACATTACATTATAAATATGCACTAACAGGAGAAAATCTCCTTGTGTTATTTGTTCAGGAGGTCTAAGATCCTTGCATTGAATATGGAAGAGGGTGATCGTTCAGTCGATCAATCTATAGAGGCTGAGGTGCAAGGGGATGCTCCAGCCCTACACAATGTCAGTGGATCAGCAGCACCAGCCCCCGCAGTACCGTAGTTTCCTGCTCTGTTCGCTCAACAGATGGCTGCAATGTTCCAATAAATGGCTGGTAACGTGCCTACTCAAGTCCCACTACAGACACCAGTGGTACAACCACAATCTTCTGCTAGGCAGTATGACAAATTAATGAAATATGGGGCTACAGAGTTCAAGGGGACAGTAGATCCTCTAGAGGCAGAACAATGGTTAGAGAGAATGGATAGGGTATTTAAGAAGCTACATTGTACAGAGGAGCTCAGATTTGAATACTCAGTATCTCTGCTACAGAGGGATGCTTATGACTGGTGGAAAACCATTCCCCATAGTCTGGTAGAACCTGCAGTGCTAACATGGAATGACTTTCTAAGGTAATTCAGACAAAAATATGTCCCTGATGCTTATGTAAACCAGAAGCTACAAGAGTTCCTAAGTCTGAAATAGGAGAGTAGATCAGTGGCTGAATATGAAAGGGAATTTTCCCGCCTGCATCATTATGCAGTGAGTCTTCTTTCTACCAGCAGGGAGAGATGCAAGAGGTTTGAAACCGGCTTGAATCCCAGTATCAAATTACAAGTGGTCAGATTCAAACACACTAACTTCTCTGAACTTGTTTCTCAAGCCTTAGAGTTAGAAAGAATTGAATCTGAAGCTGCCCCTGAGAAAAAGAAATCAGAGAAGACAGAGAAAAAAGGAAAATCAGTAGAACAGAGTTCCAGTGGTCCTACTGCAAAGAGGAAAAACCATGGGGGACACAGCAGAGGTGGCAATAAGTCTAGTAGGGGAAGATATTCAGGACAGAAACCTCCTCTGTCTGGTCAGCAGAGTACCAGAGGTTCCTACCCTCCCCGCCAATGTGAAACTTGTGGAAGAAATCATGGTGGGGCATGCTACAAGGCTATTGGAGCCTGTTATAACTATGAAGGCACAGGACACTTTGCCAAGGACTGCACCAGTACTCGCAGAGTCAGACCACCTCCTACTACTGCAGAAGGGTCAGTTCAGAGCCTTGTCACCAGAGGTTCACAACCACCCAGCAGAGGTAGAGGCAGGGGTAGAGGTAGCCCAGCAGGCAGCCAAGGCACAGTGAAACAATCAGAGCAAGACAGTGCTCCGGTCAGAGTCTATGCAATGAGACAGAGAGAAGAGGCCGAGACATCTGATGTTGTGGCTGGTACCTTCTCAATTTTTAATCAAGATGTGTTTGTGTTATTTGATCCAGGTTCTACCCATTCTTATGTGACTAGCATCATTGATTGCATTGCTATTCCATGTACGAAAATGGACTTTGAGGTGCTAGTAACAAGTCCGTTAGGACAACAGGTCAGGGTCAATAGAATGTATAGAGATTGTCCTTTGGTGATCCAAGGACACACTTTTCTATCTGATCTCATTGAAATGCCCTTCAGAGATTATGATATCATTTTGGGCATGGATTGGTTAGCCAGACATCATGCCATGATTGATTGTAGGCTGAAGACAGTCACTTTTGGTCTCCCTCAGTACAGTGATGTGGTAATACATTGGGAGAGGCAACTATTGCCATCAAACATCATTTCGACTGCACTAGCAAGAAAAATGATCAGAAAGGGGTGTGAAGCATACTTGGCACATGTGGTAGACACCCAAGTGGGGAGTCCAGCATTGAGGGACATCCCTACAGTATATGACTTTCCAGATGTGTTTCCTGATGAATTGCCAGGATTACCTCCAGAAAGAGAGGTATAGTTTGAAATTAATGTTCTGCCTGGTGTAGATCCAATCTCCATAACACCATACAGAATGGCACCAGCAGAGTTAAAGGAGTTGAAGATACAGTTGCAAGAACTACTTAAAAAGGGCTTCATCCGCCCTAGTGTGTCACCTTGGGGAGCGCCAGTGTTGTTTGTTAAGAAGAAGGATGGCACTCTTCGCTTATGTATTGATTACCAGCAATTGAATAAGGTGACAATAAAGAACAGATATCCATTGCCTCGCATTGATGATCTGTTTGATCAGTTGAAGGGTGCAGCTGTATTCTCCAAAATTAATTTGAGATCTGGTTATTATCAGTTGAAGGTGCAAGAGCAGAGTATTCCAAAAACTGCTTTCAGAACTTAGTATGGCCACTATGAGCTTCTAGTAATGCCATTAGGGTTAACAAATGCTCCAGCTCCTTTTATGGATCTGTCACACCCTACTCCCCTGTAAGATGTAACTTGATCTCATAGTACACCTAATGAATTACCGTACTTCGCCTACCGATAATCCATTAAATATACTATAAGGGATTTTAAAACAATTTTCATGAAATTTAAATCATCGATTAAAATCTGGTGTTATAAATTTTTTTTTTCAAAATTTTGGCAAAGTGCCGGTTGTATTTTGAGAAAACAGTTCTTCAAAACCTGCAAAGAACACACTCCCAATATGTTTTCTCAAATACAACTTCAATAACTTCATTTGAACCCATAATTCAAATCTCAATAATCAAGTCAATCTCCTCATAAAAGAAACATTTCATTGATTACAAGACTCAAAATTAATATTACAAAACTATTCAGATAAATGAAATCCCAAATTTACATTTACAATAATTTACATTTAATTACATACCAAAATATTTTACAAGAGTTTTTATACAACTGCTCAAATAATTTACATACATATTATTACATGCATAAATCAAAACCTATGTACATGGGTATACCTATGATATACCTGGAGCTGATCTGAATGTGTCATCAAAGAAACTTACTCACTGCTCTATGCTCTTCTTACCTGCGACAGCATACAAAGCTATCGCTGAGTGGTGAACTCAGTGGTGCACAACTATAATTTAAAACATAGTACAATATATATTGAAAAAATTTACAGCAAATAATTTGGAAATCTGAATACTCATCAAATTCCAAAACTCAAAATATTCATTGCCAATAATGTAAATCATTTGTATGAAATGACTTTGATCACGAAATTCAATTTATCAAATCATGACTAACCATTTAAGGTAGTTGCAACAAAATCAATTATACACAAATCATAACTGAAATCACAATTCTTTACTACTAAAAAACATTCTGTATCTCAAAAACCATCTTGTATCTCAAAAACCATGCTGTATCTCAAAAATCATGCTGTATCTCAAAAATCATTCTTTATCTCACTAACTATGCAAGACTAATCCGAAAGGGCCATATTCGAAGTGATTCTAACTCCCTATGGTCGGGGAGGTCGAATCAGATTCTAACTCCCTATGGTCGGGGAGGTCGAATCATCGTGCACAGTACACACCACAATAATGAATCTTCCGCAAGGGCCATAACAATAAAAAACTTAGATCTAACCTCAAATCAGAGGAAAATCTAAGCCTGTACATGTACCATGGCTGTAACACCCTCCATTAACCACTCAGTACATCCCATCGTTAGGTGGCCAGGTGTCGGTCCTGACTAGAATGTCCAAAAATATTCAAACTAAAGTCAGAACCATATTTATCTCAAATATTAACAAGAAAACTTTAGTTAAAATTTTAGAAATAAAATACAATCAAGTTAAGCAATGGTGCCCTAGCGATGGGTAGCAGGAGGAAGTTGCGGTTCTCGCAACGAGGAGCCCTAGACCCGGGGGAAAAATTATAAAATAATTTTTGGAACTCCAGAGAAGGGTAATTGAGGTTCCCATGGCATTAGAATTCCAAGAAAATACCTAGAAAAATTTTTCAATCGGTACAGACAATTTTGACCCGTTAAGCCAAACGGAGGGCATTTTGGTCATTTCGCCTTCCGAGGTGATTTTTGGCCGACTTGCCCAGTTGAGTAAATAATTAATATAACATAAAATATGAAGAAACATTACTAGAAATGAAATTTGAAATGAGTAGTGAAAGAAAAGAAAAGAAAATCCAAAATAAGGCAATAATGACATCATTTAAAAATTTTGACCAATCACCATTAAGCTCCCATTTGACCAAACTAATAAAAGACATAAAAGGAGACCAAATTAAAAGAAATTTTTGCAGCAGCCACCCTTCCCTCATGCAGCCGAAACCCTATCTCCTAAGCCACCTCCATGAAAGCTTTTCCAAGCTTTAAACTCCCATCATTTCCATCATATTTCCCTACCCTCTAAGTGCAAAAATTAATTGTTTCACCTTGAGAAGAAGATTGATAGTAAGAAGAAGAGAAGAAGGTGAAGAAATTGAGCTTTTGAAAAACTCCTAAGTGAGGTTAGTGCTACAAATTTCATTATTCTTCTTTTAATTTTAGTTAGAACATTATTTGAGCTAAGAAACTTTAAGGAAATTAAAGTAAATTGCATGTGTTAAGTGCACCTTCAAATTTCAGCAGCCCTATGGGAGATTGAATTTGATTGTTTAACAAACTTAGAGTGGTTGGAAATCATGGTTAAGGTATTAAAATGCATGAAGATTGAACTAAGTATGTTAGACAAGGTTTATGAGTAAATTTAGTTGAACATTAGGGTTTGGGAAGGTGAAATGGTGACTTAGCTTTGGAAATGGTTAGAGGACTTTTTAATGGTCAATTAGTGACCATTTTAGGTAGGTTGACCCTAATTAGAACTGAAAAATGGGATGGTAAAGTGAAAGTATAAAGCGCCTATGGACAGCACATAGGGACTGAAATTTCAGTCCCTTTGCACTGCCATAACTTGGGCTGTGCTTGTCCAATTGATGTTTGGCCAATTGGACATGAAACTAGGCTTATAATGGCACATTTTTGCTGAAGAAACCATGCCCAAAAGACCAAAGCAAAAGGGTCAAAACTCAGCCACAATCCGGAACCCTGAAACTGCCTCTGCAGAATTTGACCAAATGAACAGTAACATTTCATTTGGCCATAAGTCACTGTAGATTTGGTCAATTGGTCTGAAATTTGTACAGAAACAAGTTAAGACATAGACAAACAACATTCATGAAGGAACCTACCCCAAATTATTGCCAGAACCCATTCAACCAAGTGACTCAAGTCACTGTTCATGCACTGTAGATATGGTAAAATTCTGCAGAATGCATATCCGGACAGCTTGGGTTTTTGGACCATATCTGGAGCTACAAAACTCCAAATGGAGTGATTCAAAAAAGGAAATTCATCTAGAAAAAATAAGGAACAACTTTTATGTTTTACATTTCTTCAAATTCCAACAGTAACAGTGTCCAATGGAACAGTGAAGTTATGGTACAAAATCTGAAAAATCTGCTCCTTTGGTTTAATGCTTAGAAATGGTAAAAACACTTAATGCCAACAAGTTTTAAACACCAAATGTGGTATGTTGGGAGTGCCAAAGTCAATGTACACCTTTTTATTCTAAAAGTCAACATTTTTGTTGACCAATGATGAATAGTGACACCAAAAAAATTGAAATTCACAAATTGACAAATTTAAGAGTTTCAAATGCCCTAGTATACCTAACAAGATTGGTTTGGATAGTTTGGCATGCCAATAGGGTTCAGTTAGCAGTACTGCACATGGCAAAAATGCCATTCTGTGATTTCATGGCTTTTAGCCATTCTGACTTTGCATTGAGACTTGGCCTTGTGCCTGACATTATTTACAGCTTGTTAGTTGTTCTGTTGCACACCGGGAGATGCATATGTGACCAATGGTGTGACGGCCCGAGGTACTAGGTACCCAGTGCCAGTTTACCCGTTATCCAGTCCAGTCGTCTAGTGTAGGTTACTTGGGGCAACCAAATGAATAAAAGTGAACAAAGTTAACGAAATTATGAATATACCAAGATCAAATAAAGAAAGCATACACATTGTATACACATTTATTTTCTTGCTATTTTCTTCTATTATATTATTGCACCACTAAGCATTATTGCTTAGCGCGTTGCTTTTGCCACGCGTAGGTACTGGAGATCCCGATCGTGAGCCCAGTAGACCACAGACTGGGTGAGTCTATCTGACAGTTCTGCTCAGTGTCCGTGTCACCTCACTACCTGCAGTGCATCGGTAGGGCACTAGGTGTCATTTTGTCATTTTGTCATTTTGATATTTTGTAGCAAATTTGTATTTTCTCATATGTATTTGAACTCATGTAATATATTTTGATGTTTATGTAAATAATGAGAGTTATGACTATGAATGCAAGATTTGAGCATGTATTTATTGCTTGTATATGAGAAATGGATGTTGAGAAATGAAAAGGTTGTTGAAACCTGAAACTGAAAAATTGTTGATATCTTGATATTGAGTTTTGTGATGATATTGGAGTTGAGAATGAATGAAATTGTATATTGGAAGTGTTTTTAACAGGTTCCGAAGAACGGTTTTCTCCATTTTTAGCCGATACTCCGCCGGATTTTCTTTAAAACTTTCGGAACCTTAAATGAATGATACTTTTGATAAATGGTTTAAATAAATTGTATTTCATAAATTATATGCAAAAGCATTGTCTAAATTAATTGAGGAATATTAGAGTGTGCCGGTACACCAGGTGGCATTACTTACTCGGGTATACTGTACACGGGTAAGGGGTGTCACAATGGCAATCAAAACACAACTAACTCCATTGTCTTCTCAACAAATGAGAGATACGAGTAATAACCTAGTCAAGCATCTATACTGAGATATAAAACAATATCACAATCCTTTTAGTGAGCATAAATCACAATATAATTCAATTCAAATTCAATTTCAATATCCAATAATTTTTATGCTCATCACAATTCAAATCATAAATTTGCATTTTTCCATGAAAATTACCATCACAATTTAAAACATGTTCTATCACAATTTTCCAAAACATAATTTATTCAATCCATAAAAATGCTTAATACTTGTGAAAATACCATTTCACAAAGCTAAATTCATACATACTATAACAGTTTCAATAATCATTGAATTAAATTCAATGCTTGTTAAACATAATACATAAGAAAAATATGTCATTTAATCATATGAAATATTCAAAACAAAATCAGTTAAAAACTAGTTGTGCACAAACCTCTGATAACTGTCTCTTGGCTCTGACTCAGTGTTTCCTTCCCCTTCCCTGAGTCTTTACTAACTGAGAAACACAATTTGAAGTTTTTCAGTACTCATTTAAACTGTCTCTAACGATAATGCTTGATAATTAATTCACTGAATTCTATTATTTGCTTAGTCAACCTAATATGTCGACCCACGATGCATTCTAGGTAAATTAGGTTTTAATGTTACTAATATTTCACATTTGTAGCCTTTTAAGGTTGGTACATATTACCAAATTTATTTCCATGTATTTTGTGTTTTATTGCAATTTGCTGGATTCCGAGATACTAGTTTGACCTAGCCGGATGACCTAGTTCTCTCGGTTTTCTGGTTTCGATCAAAACTACAAACTTGCAGATCTATGTCTTATTGCACGCGGGGAAAATTTTTAGGTCATTCTGAGTTATGTAGACCAAGGTATGGTCATTTTACTATCGCTGGTCAAAATGCATCAAAATTGGTCACTTTAGGTCATTTTAGGTCATTTTAGGTTCGGCCAGTTTTTGGACCCAAACTTGTGCAAGCTTTTTGACTTGCTTATGGTCATTTTTGGGCTTTGATGTCTTCATAAGACTTGTAGATATTTTTCTTAACTATTCATGGTCAAAATTTTAGGTCAATTGGACTTGTTTTGAGTGAGTTATGGCCAAAATACTAATTGCTGCCCAAATAGTCAATTTTCAGGCCTTAAATGCACTAATCCGGAGCTGGTCACTTTTCAAGTTACCTTAAAAGCAGAATTTTGGTAAGCTTCCTTCATGAAAGTTGGCACATTTTGTTCCTAGTTTCACCTCTAATTGGTATCATACCAATTGGAGCCACAAACTTAAGGTTCTAGGTCCATAACATAAACTGCCCTATTGCATTTTATTCATTACTCATCAAAGGGCACTTTTAACACTTACCAAACTACACATTCATGCCAATTCTGGTTTATACCATAACCTAAACACATTTCACAACAAATTGTTGATCATTTTAGCAGCTTATAATCACACTCAATATGCATCATATAGTACAGAATTTTTCAAGCTCAATTTACAATAATTCATTCACCTAACCTGGCTCATTTACATGTCCAACCTCACACCATCATACATATACACAAGCTGCCATAACAAGTACCACAATTCAACATTAATATTCCATAAACCAAACATTAAATAACATTTTTATGGTTCACCATTCAAGCTGCCGATTCATACACCTCTCTCCACTAATTTCCAAGCTTCCAAATTCAAGTACACATTTACATATACTTAGTATACATCACCCAAATTAATTCCTACACACATAAACATTTAATCAACCCTTTAATCTACCATTTACAAGCAAGAATAAACTGCCCTCAAGGAGTTTCAATGGCTGCCAAAAATAAACATCTCCCTTAGAACATCAAACTCCAAAATTCTTTCCACAATTCAAGTACCCATAACCTCCTCACAAACTTTAATGAAGCAATAACCAAAAACACAAACTTACCACTTTGGAAACTCTTCAAAACCTTGATTAAACTTGATCTTCTTGCTGCCTATCTACTGCCCAAGTAGTGTAGAACAGTTTTTGTGAAGGAAGCTAGTGAAAAATATGGCTAAATCATGGTTGCATGGAGCTTGGCCATGGATGGCCATGCAGGAACTTGAGAGAAGAAAAGGATTCGGCTGGTTCTGGTTTGGGAGGTTGAAGAAGGTGATTTATTTCTGCCCAAAGATGTGTAGTGGTCCACTTAGGTGAGGTGAGTGGAGCAGTAAGTGAGAATTAATGATTGTTTATTCTTAATTTTCCAAATTCTCACATTAAGTTTCCCATTTTTGCTATTTAAACTTTGTACCACCAATTTAATTTTTCATGACATTTTCCAAGTGTAATATCATGTATTTTTAATGGACATTAAGGTCAAAAGACAACTCTAGGTGTCAAATGACCACAATGCCCCTGTTCAGGTTACATTCCTGACTTTTCAGTAACACCGAGTTTTGTCCATTTTTCGATTTCTCACTTTTCTTTGTACTAATTAATTAATTTTTCTTTGATATTTATAATGGTATTTATACTTCAATAGGTGTCTATCTAAGTCCTAAAAATATTTTTCATAGTTCCCCGCGATCCAGGGCTAGTCAATGGTCCACGCCGTGACTTCCCAGTGCGGTCACCCATCGCTAGGGTTCTCGGCTCGTTTAACTTGGTTACATTTATTTGCTATTATTTTTCCTTTGTTTTTCTTATATTTTCTTTTCTTGTATTTCATTATTTTATGTCTCCTCACTCATATCTAAGTGTAGTTCTAGGCATCCTAGCTGTCCGGACAACACTGGTTACTGGAACAGTAGAACGCACTACCGAACTTAGGGGTGTTACAATTCTCCCCCCCCTTAAAATAAATTTCGTCTCGAAATTTTACCTGGCATTAGTCTCTAAATAGCTGTGGGTGCTATCTCCTCATATCCTCTTCATGTTCCCAAGCAGCTTCCTGGCCTGAATGATGGTTCCATAGCACTTTAACCAGGTGTATCTATTTATTCCTCAACTGCTTCACCTTATGTGCTAGAATTTCTATGGGTTCTTCCTCATAGGAGAGGTCTGGATTTACCTCAATCTCTTCAACTGATAGTACATGAAATGGGTCAGATCTGTAACTCCTTAACATGGACACATGAAAGACACTATGTATCCTTGTTAATTCCGGAGTTAATGCCAACCGATATGCCAAAGGACCCACTCTTTCCAGAATCTCATATGGTCCGATGAAACGAGGACTCAGTTTTCCCTTTTTGCCAAATCTAATAATCCTCTTCCAAGGAGAAACTTTGAGGAATACCTTATCACCCACTGCATATTCAATATCTCTTCTCTTCAGACCAACATAGGACTTCTGATGGTCTGATGCAGCCTTGAGTCTATCTCTGATCAATCTGATCTTTTCCTCTGTTTGCTAAATAATTTTTGGCCCAATCATCTTCCTTTCACCTACTTCATCCCAACATAGGGGAGTTCTGCACTTTCTGCCATACAAAGCTTCATATGGAGGCATCCCAATGCTTGATCGGTAGCTGTTGTTATAAGCAAACTCAATCAAAGGCAAGTGTGTATCCCAACTACCTTTAAACTCAATCACACAAGCCCGTAGCATATCCTCCAATATCTGAATTACCCTCTCGGTGGCCATGCATGCGTGGGTGGAATCTTTGTCTTTGAAGTTCAATCTAGTTCCTAGGGCTCTCTGAAGACTACCCCAGAATCTAGAAGTGAACCTAGGATCTCTGCCTGATACAATCAATACTGGCACTCCATGCAGTTTTACAATCTCATTTATGTACAATCTGGCCAATCTTCCCAGGCTATAGTACATCCAAACTGGCAAAAAGTGAGCAGACTTGGTTAGTCTATCAACTATAACCCATACTGCATCATGACTATTCTGTGTCCTTGGAAGTCTCATCACAAAATCCATAGTTATCTGTTCCCTTACAATGTTTCATAAGGTGCCACTTGTATGCTAGCTTGACACTTATTAATGTATACAAATTCTGTTAGTGGGATGTATCTGCCCCATCTCCCCTCGGATTCAATGACACAAGTTCTCAGTATATTCTTGAGGGCTTATCACATATTACAAGTTATTATTATCATTTCATTTCATTATTTATAGAAACTCAATGAGTTTCAAAATTTACCTGAATCACTTGTTTCGACTGTCCATCCGTTTGAGGATGATAAGTCGTACTAATATCTCTAAGCTTATAGCAATTACTGTGGTACACGTAATTCACATTAATGTAACCGAGTCACTGACTATAGCTACCTTGTAAGTGTAGTCGTTTGATAGGCTAGTTCTAAAGTTTTAAATTTCTAACTAAAATTTTCACATTTATTTCTAGTAATAGTACTTTATTCGGGCGCAACTGTATCAATTTATAGATTATTTACAAATATTCTTAATTTATTGTATCACGAGGAAGCACGTAGCTCTACACAATAATCCCGTGTTGGTACTATAATCTGCAGCTTACAATACAAACATCAAGAACATTATATAGTCACTACGTTATAACCTCATGGACTAGGTTTTCTAACATCTTATCTTTCTCGAATCCACTAATATCCTAAACCGATTTTGATTACAATATCCATTAATAATTACTAACAGTAACATCTTTGCCCTCATCTAGAGCAATTATATTAACGTAACTTACTTTTAGGTCCTCTTGCCTTACATTAAGTAGGCTCGCCAATTAGCTTTATAATTTATGGTATGTTAGAAAATACTTTTAGCTAACAATTCTTCCAAAATTAATGTCAATCTTACTTGTTATTGTAGTTTTGATCCTAAAAGACTAGTCACTAACGCATCAAAATTTATTCCCCTGTAAAGGAATAGCAACAAAACATAGAATTCTAACACTAACATATAAATAAGTAGTGCTCGGATCAAATAATAACTCATTGTTTCTTTCAAAAATTAAGAACTTACCAGCAGCTACATCCGAAGTTTCTGCTCTTTCTCCTTGGCGCTTAGTGGACGCTCTGACTGGTGCACTACTATATTCGGGTTGATTCACTGTGTTATAGTGGTGAGGAGTACCAACTCTATTTCTATCTCGACTCTGACTGACGATCTGTGAACTTCGGAGAGCATATTGAGGTGATCTAGTACAATCTTTAGCAAAGTGTCCATGTTTTCCACAATTGTAGCAGGCTCCAGAGGCCTTACGATAAATACCTCCATGTAGGTTACCACAAACATGGCAGAAACGGGCAGAATAGGAACTTCTGGTTGTTCGACGACTAGATCTTGGTGTTCTCTGCCTTAATGATCCGCCTCTGTCATATCTCTGAGCTCGACGATCCTCAAATTCTTTTCTCTTCCCCAAATTACTGCTCGAGTTTTAACCTGTAGATTTCTCCCTCTTCTCTATTTCACACTGCCCTTGTGGGGGTTGGGCCTGTACTTGAGCTTGGGCTGACAAATTATCAGCCATTTGTTGGAAGAAAGTGGCCATTTGCTGGGCCATTTGTGCAGTAATTTGTACTGGTAAAACTGGTACAGTCGAGCCTTCGACACTTTGTGGAGTTGGGGCCTCAACTTGTACTTCTGCCATCACGGACTGTTCTATTGTCTCATTCTTCTCTTCCATATCTTTTCACAGGATTTTTTATTCCTATACAACCAACACAAGGAGATTCCTCTCTATTAGTTCATATTTATAATGTAAATGTACTATATGTATCAAACATTTGAGCAGTTGTAGTTACCGACAAAAAGATTTCAAATTCACAGTTTGAAATTTACTTTAAAACCATTGCTCTGATACCACTAAACATGTCACACCCTACTCCCCTGTAAGTTGTAACATGATCCCGTAGTACACCTAATGAATTACTGTACTTCGCCTACCGATAATCCATTAAATATACTACAAGGGATTTTAAAACAATTTTAATGAAATTTAAATCATCGATTAAAATCTGGTGCTATAAAATTTTTTTTTCAAAATTTCGGCAAAGTGCCGGTTGTATTTTGAGAAAATAGTTCTTCAAAACCTGCAAAGAACACACTCCCAATATGTTTTCTCAAATACAACTTCAATAACTTCATTTGAACCCATAATTCAAATCTCAATAATCAAGTCAGTCTCCTCATAAAGGAAACATTTCATTAATTATAAAACTCAAAATTAATATTGCAAAACTATTCAGATAAATGAAAACCCAAATTTACATTTACAATAATTTACATTTAATTACATACCAAAATATTTTACAAGAGTTTTTATACAACTGCTCAAATAATTTACATACATATTATTACATGCATACATCAAAACCTATGTACATGGGATCAAGAGTCAACATTATAGGTTGACTAATGAAATGAATTGAAGGGAATAATACCAAGAAAATTTAAATATTGGATTTTATTGTTAGAAACAAATTTATTGAGTACTGAAACACTTTAAATTGTGTGTTTCAGTTGAAAAGGATATTAAGAAGCACTGAGTCAGGGCCAAGAGGCATATATCAGAGGTCTGTGTACAATACTTTTTATATTCACTACTTTTACCTGAAAATTTATTTGGAGAAATGAGTTATGAATAATTTTTTATTGTTTTGCCTTTGGGAATTTTATTTGGAAATTATTGTGTTGCTTACATTGCAAATGGAAATTTTGAGATAAAATATGATTTGTGCTTTGTATGAAATATTTAAATATGTTGATTTGGAATTGTTTATATTCACATTTGGCATGACAATGTTACTATGTTCCTCCTCCATTTATGGGATGAGTGTGATTATATTCCTCCCTCTTTGACTTACCAGTCTGAGGTGAGTGTGGATGAGTACTCATTATTTAGCTAGCTTCCTCCCTCATTGATTTCGATTAGTGGGGTGAGTGTGTCTTATCGTGATGTACACACGGCATGTTCGGAAAATTTTGTGTCATGACCTAAGTTGTGTTATTGATTGGCAACACTGTGTTATTCAATTGTTTAATCAAATTTGTGTTATATAAGCTTTGAAAAATTATGAATTGTTTGGATTATAAATTGTCAATAAAAGCTTTACATACCGCATTTTAAATTGTTATTGTGCACCACTGAGTAAATTTTACTCAGTGATAGCTTTTCATTCTTTGTGCGGTAGGCGCATGACAGAGAAGCGTGAGTAGGCTATTTGTACCACATTTTGAGATTTCGCCAGGTATATCGTGTATACCATATCGTGTAGTTTTTGTTGTAATGTATGTGCACTGTATGTATATATTGTACTTAGTCTTGAACAGTTGTAAACTAAAATTGTAAACTATTTGGCCTATAAAAGTATTGTGATAAATTTATCTTATCTCAGTTTTTTTTTTTTTTGGAAACACTGGAAAATTGATTGTTGAACTGAGTTGATAATGTTGAGAAATTTATTATGTTGAACAAATTATTGGAGTTTGGGATTGAGGAATTAAATATTTGAAGTGCTTTTTATAGGTTTTTGAAGAACTGTTTTATTCAAAATACAGATGGCACTCTGCCAGAATTTTTACAGAAATTATTGATACTCAAATTTGTTATTTGGTTTCACTTTAGTAAAAGAAAATTTTTAACACCTGTCAATAGTGCTCACCACTGCAAAATGAAGTAAGAAAAGTTTTAAAATCCCTTGTAGTGTATTTAATGGGTTATCAGTAGACGAAGTTGGTAATTCATTAGGTATACTATGGGATCATGTTATGCCTTACGGAGGGTTAGGGTGTGACATCATAACCCCTTTAATAAGAACTTGATAATCAAGCTTGGGTGAAAGATTAGGAGCAAAATAAATTAAAGAAATTGAAGGTTTTGGAAGACACAAAATCTGCTCAACAAGGTAAGCTTTCCTATACACTCAAATTCTTGTGTAATCATTGAATTGAGGTCAATTATAGGAAAATTAACTTAATAAAATGCAAGAAATTAGGTTGAATGGGAAGATAGGATTTTGACAAGCCATGGGGTATTAAGGTTTCGATTTGTTTTAATTTACTTGAACATGGATTCTAGTTTGATTAAGGATATGTATATGATTGATGAGTTGAGCTTGCATGAAATTAGTAAGATGGAAGAATTAAGGTTCATGGAAAATTAGGGTTTTGTGACATGTTGATCAATTGAGATTTATAAGACCTAATTATGGTCATTTGGCATACTTTGGTTAAGAATTTATGTTCAATTGAGGAATGGAATTGATGGATAGGTGGTGTGCCATAAGCTGGAATTATGGATAGCTTGAGTCCTGTCCACTTAGATGGCTATAAGTTGAGTTATATAGCTCTAACTGGTGTGAGGATAATTGGAGATGAAACTTAAGACATAGGGCTAGAATTTTCATGAAGACACCTTGCCTAGAAAATTACCATAAGTTAGCCTTAATTTGGCTTGAATCCGAATTAGAATTCTGGACTTGACCAAAAATGACCAAATGAATAGTATTTAGTAAATTAGGAATAACTCATAATAAAAAAACTCCAAATTAGGTGATTCATAACCAATGGAAACCTAAAACATAATAGAACACTTCTTATGAAGATCATGAACCCAAATAATGACCCTAAGTTGATCAAATTTCTATGCCAAGTTAGTCCCTCAAATCTGCCTTAATGCTAGACTAACTTGGAAATTCTGGACAAATACTTATCTGACTAGTTTTGGCAAAATTGCCATAACTTGGGCTACAAAACTGCAAATGTAGTGATTCCAAAGTTAAAATTTTCATAACACATAGAACTACAATTTTTGTGTTTTGACCAGAACCCAAATCCTAAAGGAACTTAAGGAAATTGTTAGGACAAATCAGGAACCCTAATTTTGAAAAATTTTTAAAATGCTCTGTGACACCCCTTACCCGTGTACAATATATTCGAGTAAGCAATGTTACACGGTGTATCGGCACCCTCTATTTTAATTTAATCAATTTTTTTCATAGTTTTGAATATAACTTGTGAAATATAAAATATTTGAGCCATTTGTCTAAATTATAATTTATTTGAGTTTCCGAACATTTTATAGAAAATCCGGCAGAGTACCGGCTAAAAATGGAGAAAACAGCTCTTCGGAACCTGTGAAAAACACTTCCAATAATCGTATTCAATCATTCTCAAACTCCAATGTCATCACAAACTCAATATTTTTCAACAACATTTCTCAATCAATCATTTCTCAGGGTACTCATATATAAGCAATGAATAAATACTCAGATTTTTCCATACATAACCACAAATCTGTATTATTTACATGAACATCAAAATACATTACATAAGTTTCATTTACACAAAGGAAAATAAAATTTGGTTACAAAATACCAAAATGAAGCCTAGTGTCCAACCAATGCACTGTGGAAGGTGAGGTGACACGGACACTATGCAGAGCTGCAGGATGGTCTCACCCAGTCTACGGTCTACTGGGCTCACGATCAGTATCTCCAGAACCTACGTGTGGCAAAAGCAACGCGCTAAGCAATGATGCTTAGTGGTGCAATAATAAAATAAAAGAAAATAGCAGAAAATAAATATGTATTTAATGTATATGTCTTATTTGTTTTGTATCTGTTATATTCGTTTATTTCTTTAACTTTGTCCATTTTCATTCATTTAGTTGCCCAAGTAACCTATACTGAACGATTGGACTGGATAAATGGGTAAACTGGCACTGGGTATCTAGTACCTCGGGCCGTCACACCATTGGTCACATATGCATCTCCCGGTGTGCAAGCGGCTAACAAGTCAGAATAATATTAGGCACGAGGCCAAGTCTCAACACAATATCAAAATGGCTAAAAGCCATAAAATCACAAAATGGCATAATGCCATGCGCAATACTGCTAACTGAACCCTATTGGCATGCCAAACTATCCAAACCAATCTTGTTAGGTATACTAGGGCATTTGATACTTTTAAATTCTTCAATATTTGAATTTCAAGTTTTGGTGTCACTATTCATCTCATTGGTCAACAAAAATGTTGATTTTTGGATAGAAAATAGGTACATTGGTTTTGACACTCCCAACATACCACATTTTGCATTGAAAACTTGTTGGCATTAAGCATTAATACCATTTCTAAGCTTAAACCAAGGGAAGCAAAATTTTCAGTTTTTGTAACCCAATTTTACTATTCTATTAGGCACTGTTTCAGTGGGAATTTGAGGAAATGGTAAACATGAAAGTTGTTCCTTATTTTATCTAGTTGAATTTCCTTTTTTGTATCACTCCATTTGGAGTTTTGTAGCTCCAGATATGGTCCAAAAACCACAGCTGGCCGGATGGCAAAACTGCAGAATTGACCATATCTACAGTGCAGTGAACAGTGATTGCCACTGCCTTGTTGGATGGGTTCTGGCCATAATTTGGGGTAGGTTTCTTCATAAAAGTTGTTTGTCTATGTCTTAAATTGTTGCTGTAAATATTTCAGGTCAATTGACCATTTCTACAGTGAGTTATGGCCAAATACTGTTCATTTGGTCATTCTGCAGATTCTAGTTGCAGGGTATCCGGATTGGGGCCAATTTTTGGTCCACTTGCTTTGGTCTTTTGGACATGGTTTCTTCAGTAAAATTGTGACATTATAAGTCTAGTTTCATGTCCAATTGGCCAAACACCAATTGGACCTACACAGCCAAAGATATGGCAGTCCAAACAGGCTGGACTCACAGCCTCATTCTTTCTTGTCACTAGGCGACCTACCAATTGGGTTTGTAACACTTTAGTTCACTTCAAATTATGATTAACTTGCCTCAAATGGTCACTAATTGACCATTAGAATGTTCACTAATCACTTCATAAGCCAAGTCAAATTTTCACTCCCTAAACCCTAATTTCCTTTAAGAATTTACACAAGGTACCTTAGTTTGACTCACTAACTCATTATCCACATGTATATATTCTTTAATCATGATCTTTAGTCCACTTTAAATCCATCAAAACAATCACTCTTATCCCTTCCTTAGGGCTGCCGAAATTCATGGTAAACATAAACATAAATTTCATTCATTTAAGTTACAAATTTTTACCTATTTCAAGTCTCTAACATGGAATTAATGAGTTTTAGATACATATGTGCACTAACCTCTTGTAGGGAAGAATTTTCCCAAGCTTAACTTCACTTTCTTTCCTTTTCTTGGCTGCCAAACACTTCCCCAAGAGGTATGGACAAATTTTAATGAAAGGTGTTTAGGGTTTAGTAGTGAAACAAAGAGAGAAATGAAGTTTTTTTGAAGGTGTTAATGGAGGTTTGGGCAAGCTTGGATTTCGGCTGGTTAGGGAGGAAGAGGATGGATGCTGTTGCTTTTTAATTTTTTTGGTCTCAATTATCTCTTTTATTAGTTAGTTGAGTGTTTGTTTAATTGTGATTGGAGGGGCTTTTAAATGACATCATAAAGATGTCATAATTTGCTTTATTTTGATTTTTCTTTTCTTTTCATCTCTACTCATTTTCAATTTAATTTTTAGTAATTTTTATTCATATTTTATGTTATAATAATTATTTACTCAACTGGACAAGTCGGCCAAAAATCACCTCTGAAGGCGAAATGACCAAAATGCCCTCCATTTGGCTTAACGGGTCAAAATTGTCTGTACCGATTGAAAAATTTTTCTAAATATTTTCTTGGCATTCTAATGCCATAGGGACCTCAATGACCCCTCTCTGGAGTCCCAAAAATTATTTTATGAATTTTCTCTCGGGTCTAGGGCTCCTAGTTGCGAGAACCGCAACTTCCCTCTGGGTTACCCATCGCTAGGGCACCGGCTCGTTTAACTTAGTTGTATTTTATTTCCAAAATTTTTACTAAATTTTTCTTATTAATATTTGAGTTAATTATGGTTCCTCACTTTAGTTTAAATATTTTTCCGATCGTTCTAGCTGTCCGGACCGACACTGGTCACGGGAACAGTAGAATGTACGGAGTTACTACAGGGAGGGTGTTACATGCTCAATTATTCATATATTCATTTTGATGTATATGTGTTTGTATGTATTCAAGTATAGACGTTAAGCAGTTGTATAAATATCTTTGTAATGTTATTTTGGTCACTTCAGTTAATGTAAATTTTGTATTATAAACTTTGTTATCCCATTGAATGCAACATTTAAATTTTTTTTTGAAGTCTACAAATTATGAATTATATTCTTATGATGAAATTATTGAGACTGAAATGAGATATTTTAATGTTTGATTGAGTTGAATTATGGATTATATATTTTTATAAATTGATTTTTACAGGTTTAAAAGAACTGTTTTGTTGCATTTTTAGCTGGTACCATGCAGAATTTTTGAAAAATTTGAAAAATGCTCAATTATTTCTAAATAAATTTTATGACATCCATTTGAATCAAATACATTTTAATACTGCTTTTCTCACCACGCCAATTCCTACTATGACAGCCACTGGTTGGTAAATATGCATTGATTATAGAAAACTAAATAGTCCCACCCAAAAAGACCATTTTCCTTTTTCCTTTATTGACTAAATGCTTGAAAGACTAACCAAGTATTCTTATTTCTATTATTTAGATGGGTACTCATGAATTTTCCAAATATCTATTCACCCAGAAGACCAAGAAAAGACAACCTTCACTTATCCCTATGGCACTTTTGTTTATATGAGAATGCCATTTGGTTTATGTATATCCCTGCTACTTTTCAAAGATGCATGATGGCTATATTTTTTTTTTATTTCATTGAAAATGTCATGGAAGTATTTATGGATGATTTCTTTGTCTATAACACTACTTTTGATGAATGTTCAGCTAACATTTCTAAAGTATTACAAAGATATGAGAAATCAAACCTAGTACTAAACTAGGAAAAATGCTATTTCATGGTTCGTGTAGGCATAGTACTTGGTCACTAGTATCAGAAATAGGCATCAAGGTGGATAAGGTAAAAGTTGAAGTCATAGAGAAGATGCCACCATCAACATCAGTTAAAGAGAATGAAACTTTTTAGGACATGCAGGCTTTTATTGCAGATTCATTAATGATTTTTTCAAAATAGCTAAGCCTTTAACACACTTCTTAAATCAAGATGTGCCCTTTAATTTTGATGAAGATTGCCTCACTTCTTTTTGCAGGATAAAGGATGTATTGATTTTGGCACCTATAATGGAACCTCCATATTAGGAACTTCCATTTGAGATTTTGTGTGATGCAAGCGATTATGTAGTTGGAGTAGTACTTGGATAAATAAAAAACAGAAAAGTCAATGCTATTTACTATGCCAACAAGACACTTGAAGATGTATAAGTCAATCATGCTACTATAGAAAAGGAGTTTTTGGCCATTGTCTTTGTAATTAATAAATTTAGATCCTACCTAGTGGGACCAAAAGTCATTGTATGCATTGACCATGCAACTCTTGGGTACCTTATGAATAAGAAAGAAGCAAAACCAAGGTTGATCTGATGGATACTTCTCTTACAGGAATTTGGCCTTGAAATCAAAGACAAAATAGGAACTAACAATGTAGTAGCTGACCATCTCTCAAGGCTAAGGCAATAAGAAAAGGTAGATCAAATTGGCGAAATACCAATAGATGACTCCTTTCTGGATGAATAACTTCTATATATAACTCAACCTTCATGGTCTGCAAGCATCATCAACTACCTTGTATGTAGGGTTCTACAACCAAACATATCCTATCAATAGAAGAAAAAGTTTTTGTTCGATGTAAGGAACTACATATGGGAAGAACCCCTACTATATAGGAGATGCAATGATGGACTCATTTGAAGATGCACTCTAGGAGAAGAAGTTGAAAGTATACTTCACCACTATGATTCCTCACCTTATGGAGGTCACTTCAACACTTCGAAGATAGCTACAAAGATAATGTAGTCAAGATTTTACTAGCCCACCTTAATCAAAGATGCAAGAAATTTTGTACTCAAATGTGTTCAATGCTAGAAGACTGGCAATAGATAAAGAAAGAGTGAGCTGCCTTTACATGGAATACTTGAAATAGAACTCTTCACTATATGTGGAATAGGCTTTATAGGTCCATTTCCACCTTCATATAGAAATAAGTATATCGTAGTTGGTGTTGACTATCTATCCAAATGGATGAAATCATTAGCATCACCAACCAATGATGCAAGAGTGGTCATTAAATTCTCAAAATGTCCATCTTCACAAGGTGTGGTATTCCAAGGGCCATAATCAATGACGGAGGAAGTCACTTTTGTAATCACCAATTTGAAGCATTGCTGAAGAAATATGGAGTGACACATAAAGTGGTAACACCATACCAACCATAAACTAGCAAGTAGATGGAAATTTCAAATAGGGAATTAACAAGGATATTAGAAAAGATAGTGAACTGCTCAAGGAAAGATTGGTCCTTGAAGCTGGATGATGCACTTGGGGCACATCGCACAGCCTTTTGCCCATTAAAATCATCCCCTTCGGTTTGGTCTTTAAAAAATCATGCCATCTCCCTATTGAGTTAGAATATAAGGCCTATTGGGAAATAAAGACCCTGGATTTTGACCTAAAAAGTGCTGGAGAAAAGCGACTTCCATAGCTAAATGAGTTGAAAGAAATAAGGCAAGATGCTTATGAGAATGCAAAAATATATAAGGAAAGAACTAAGAATTGGCATTGCAGCATATAATGAGAATAAAATTCAAAGAAGGAGAGCATCCTACAATTTAACTCTAGATTGAAATTATTCGTTATAAAATTGAGATATAGGTCAAAATCTTGCAAGTATTCTCTAATGGTGCAGTAGAAGTATGGAGCAAGTCATTAGGAGCATTCAAGGTTAATGGTCAATGCTTAAGGCCATACATCTGTTAAGAGCCTATTGAGAAAGGAGCAACACACTCCTTTGCTGATCCACCTACTCCATAATAAGCAAATAGTACAATCAATCTAAAGACTATAAATAAGCGTTTCTTGGAAAGTAACCTAAATTTTCTTTTATTTAAATTCTAAGTTCTTTTAGTTTATTCTTTGTATCCCTTTAAGACTCAATTTTGATGTTTACAAATATTTTAGGACAAAGGAAAAAGTAAGAGACTAAAAGGGAATTAGAGAATTAGGCATAAGCCACATAAGATGAACAAACTCCAAATAGGGATGCTCTCTTAACTCTATTTTCTTATTTGAACACTATTGTACAAATTAGAATTTAGGGGATGATTGCCATTTTGATACTCTCAATGGCGTCAGTTGTGCAAAATTTATAAGAAACAAACGAATAAGGGTCATATGCAACATAAGGTTTGAATTTTACAAAGAGCCAAATGAGTTTCATATGTATAAAACTTAGAAAGTCCATGCAAATAAAAAAAAAAAGAAAAAAGAAGAAAACAATAGGTTACACAGGTGTGCCTCATGCACTGTTACACGACCCTTATAACACATGGAACCCATAAAAATGAAAAATTAAGAATTCTAGTAAGAAGCGTAGGTTTGACCCATGTAATAACAGTAAGACCCGCATAAATTCTAAATGAGCCATGTAATGCCATTTTGCATTCCAAAACTCGCATAAAAATAGGTTACATAGGTTTGACCCATGTGTTGCTACACAGCCCATATAACTTGGCTAGACAGTAATTTTAAAATGGCCTCTCTTCGCACTTTACTCCACCCTTCCACCAGAAATTCCAACTCTCTCAGCTGCCTTTCTATTGTGCAAAATCCAAGAACCACCCTCCGCAATTGTAACACCCCTATGTTCGGTAGTGCATTCTACTGTTCCGGTGACCAGTGTTATCCGGATAGCTAGGATGCCTAGAACTACACTTCGTTATGAGTGAGGAGACATAAAATAATGAAATACAAGAAAAGAAAATACAAGAAAAACAAAGGAAAAATAATAGCAAAGAAATGTAACCAAGTTAAGCGAGCCGAGAACCCTAGCGATGGGTGACCGCACCGGGAAGTCACGGCATGAACCGTTGACTAGCCCTGGACTGCGGGGAACCCTGGAAAATATTTATAGGACTTAAAGAGACATCAATTGAAGTATAAATATCATTAGAAATATTATATAAAAATTAAATAATTAGTACAAAGAAAAGTGAGAAATCGAAAAACAGACAAAACCCGGTGTTACCGAAAAATTGTGAATGCAACCCGAACAGGGGCATTATGGTCATTTGACATCCCGAATTGTCTTTTGACCTAAATGTCCATTAAAAATAAATAATATTACACTTAGAAAATGTAATGAAAATTTAATTTGGTGGTACCTAAAGTAAATAGCAAAAATTATGGGTTTAATGTGGAATAAAGGAAAATTTAAAATATAAAATGAATTACTTTGTAAAAGTGGACCACTATAGAATAAATTAAACATTAAATGGCAGGTGTAAGTCTATTATACATTCTGAAATCTTCATCTTCTCCATTTCCCTCAACCATGCCGAAATGAAGAAAGTGAGAACCTCCATTGCCGTTTTGCTTAAACCTTCATTCACTCCTTCATTTCACCTCTAAACACCTAGGTTTCTTCATCAAAGTTTATCTCCACATCATAAGGAAGAGTTTGAGAGCAAAATCAAGAAGTTTAGTGAAGGTTTAACAAGTCCTAACAATAAGTAAGTTTGTATTTTTGAATATTGCTTTGTTAAACTTTGTATACATGTTATGGGTGTATGCTTTGTGAAGGAATTTTTAAGTTTTGAGGAGTTCTTGATATATACAGTTTGGACAGCCATGGAGTTGTATATTTGATGATTTATTCTTACATTTATTTAATGGGAAATTATGTTGAGTAGGGTGTGTAACATCCTCCCGGTAGCAATTCCGCATAGTCTACTGTTCCGGTGACCGGTGTCGGTCCGGACAGCTAGAACGTCCGGAAAAATATTTAAACTAAAGCGAGAAACCATAATTAACTCAAATATTAATAAGAAAAATTTAGTAAAAATGTTAGAAATAAAATACAACTAAATCAAATGAGCCAGTGCTCAAGCGATGGGTAACCAAAGGGAAGTTGCGGTTCTCGCAACGAGGAGCCCTAGACCCGGGGGAAAAATTATAAAATAATTTTTGGGACTTCAGAGAAGGGTCATTGAGTTTCCTATGACATTAGAATGCCAAGAAAATATTTAGAAAAATTTTTCAATCGGTACAGACAATTTCAACCCGTTAAGCCAAACGGAGGGCATTTTGGTCATTTCGCCTTCAGAGACGATTTTTGGGCGACTTGTCCAGTCGAGTAAATAATTATTATGATCTAAAATATGAATAAATATTAGTAAAAATTTAATTAGAAATGAGTTAAAGAAAGAAGAAAGAAAAATCAAATAAAAAGGCATTAATGACATAAGCTTGATGTAATTAGAACCCCTTAGCCAATCAAATTAAAGGAAGACATTTATAATACCTAAATGGGCAGAAAAAGAAGACCATTTTAGAGAATTTTCTGCAGCTACTCTTCTTCCCCAATAAAACGTTTCATGCTTCTCTTTTCCCTTCTCCATTTTCATGCTTACAAAGCTTGAATCCACACCCTTTCTCACCTCAAAACCCTGAGTTATCTTCACTAAAATTAATCCACACACCCTAAGGAAGCTTTTGGCAGCCAAGAAGAGGAAAGAAAGTGAAGGTTTAACAAGTTGGAAATTTTATCAAATAAGGTTAGTGCATATTAACTTCCTAATCTTGTTTACTTATTGAAATTTAGTTTGAATATGAATAAATAATTAAGAAATTGAAGAAAATCATGTGTGAAATTGAGAAGAAATTTTGGCCAGCACTTATAGGATGAGGAATTGATGAGTTTTATTTGGCTAAAGCCTAAATACAAGCTTAGATAATGACATATCAATGATTGATGACCTTAATTGGGATGTGTTGCATGATTCATGGATTGGAAGCTAGGGTTTTGGGAGTGAAAATTTGACTTGGCTTATGAAATGATTAATGGAAATTCTAGTGGTCAATTAGTGACCATTTAAGGCAAGTTAATCATAATTTGAAGTGAGTTAATGCATGGCAAAACTGAAATGGAAGGCTGCCCAATGAGTACGGCAGGGTGACTGAAATTTCAGTCCACTTGGACTGCCATATCTTTGGCTATGTTGGTCCAATTGGTGTTTGGCCAATTGGACATGAAACTAGGCTTATAATGGCACATTTTTGCTGAAGAAACTATGCCCAAAAGACCAAAGCACGAGGACCAAAAGTTGGCCCCAATCCGGACACCCTGCAACAGCACCTGCAGAAATGACCAAATGAATAGTAACTGTTCATTTGGCCATAACTCACTGTAGATTTGGTCAATTGACGTGAAATTTTTACAGCAACAATTTAAGACATAGACAAACAACTTTCATGAAGAAACCTACCCGAAATTATGACCAGAACCTAATCAAATCATTGAGCAAAATGAAGTTTACTGTACTGAGATTTCCAAAATTTTCATTTGAGCAGCAATGTTTGGAGGACTATAACTCTCTCTAGAAAACTCGGATTTAGGCGATTCTTGAACCGATGGAAACCTAAGGCATAGTAGAACATTTCATATGAAGAAAGTTAGATCAAATTAGGAACTTAACTTGATCAAATTACTGACCAAAGTTGGATCAAAATCTGCCAGAACCCATGATAGCAGCATGAACAGTGCACGTGAACAGTAAACTTATTTTGGCCATAACTTGAGTTACAAAACTCCAAATGGAGTGATTCAAAAAAAGAAATTCAACTAGACAAAATAAGGAACATTTTCTATGAAGGAAGTTTTTTCAAATTCCAACAGTAAATCAACCAATGAAACAGTGCAACTTCGGAGCACCAAAACCGAAAATTGGCAATTTTGCCAAAATGAACTAAGATTTGAGAAAGTGACCAAAACCAACAAGTTTTAAATGAAAAATGTAGTATGTTTGAAGTGCCAAAGTCAATGTACATATTTTCTATGCAAAATTCAACATTTTAGTTGACTAATGAAGTGAATAGTGACATGAAAACTTGAAATAAGCTTGGAAATGGATTTGGTAATTGATTCCAACAAGTTTTAAATGCAAAATGTGGTACATCGGGAGTGTTAAAACCAATGTACCTATTGTCTATGCCAAAGTCAACATTTTTGTTGACCAATGAGGTGAATAGTGACACCAAAACTTGAAATTCAAAATTTGAAATTAGAAATGCATCTAGGGGACTTTAAATTGCAATTGGCAATTAATACTAGTAAATGTAAAACTCAAAATGTGGGATCTTGGTGTAATTAGAATTAATATATCCATTAAGTATAAAAAGGTCAACATTTTGGTTGACTAGTAAGGTGAATACTAATCAAAATGATTAGTAAATTAAGATGAAGACCTAGAACCAATTCTAAGCTTAAATGCTTAGAATTGTATGACAAATGTGGACTATGCATCCTAGTCAAAATTGTTAAAAAGAAATTTAGGCCATAAATTTGAAATCCATGAAATATTCATGGATTACTTGAAACATGAAAAATAAGTCACCTAATTGATGTGAATAGATAGTTAGGGCATATATGCCCATCACAAATGGAATTCATAAAATATTAGTAACTCAACTTGAAATATAAAATTTGTAATTACATAAGTAGATTCTTGAATGTATAAATGAGAAAGGAAAAATGTTTTGAATACAATGGTACATGTGAACCATTGTTTAGAATTGTGATCAATATGAATAACATAATGAATGGATAAATAAACCATATTAATGTATGAATGAGACATTAGTTCTCATTATTGTAAAGAGGAAAAGTATTTTGAGTACAATGGCATAAAAGGATAATTGATGTGAATTGTGATCATATAAATGATCAAATGAATGTATGAATTATGATTGAAATTTATCATGAAATAATGAAGTCATAAAGCACAATATATTAAATAATTTTAAATTATCAAATGCCCTAGTATACCTAACATGATTGGTTTGGATAGTTTGGCATGCCAATAGGGTATTGTTTTAGCAGTACTGCGAAAGGCTTTATGCCTGTATTCATGGCTTTATGCCCGTATTCATGGCTTTTATGCCCGTATTCATGGCTTTTATGCCGATTATGTGATATCATGGCCTTTTAGCCATACTGACTGCATACGTGGTAGACGTTCTGCGTCCCATGGTATGACGGCCCGAGGCACCGCGGTGTCCAGTGCCAACGACCCGTTATCCAGTCCAGTCGTCTAGTATAGGTTACTTGGGCAGTCAATTAAAGTATTATTCAATTCAGGCAGCTAAGTTAAGTTAAGTATAATGAAAATCCAGTACAATTAAATTAAGTATTGAATGAATAAGCAAAAGAGATTAGCAAAAGAAACATAACAAAAATATAAATTGCAGAACCGTACAGACCTGAAATACAATACAAATAGAATAAATTATATACCTGCTAGTATTACTGAAAAGTTATAAACTAAGCACTTCCAAAGAGGAACAAACTAGTATATAGGATCGTGGATACTAGAAATACCATACCAAATTAAATTGATTCTTGAGTATCTGAATTATCATTTATTTCTTTCTTTACTTGTATATATTATTTCTAGTTATATTATTGCACCATTAAGCAGAAATGCTTAGCGCGATGGAATTGCTTCCTCGCGCAGTATCAAGGTAAAACCAGATGGTATCGATTGAGATTTTTGGAGTCGGATCTGCGAAGTGTCGAAGAGTTCAAGATTGTCACCTCCTCAGCAATGCATGTAGATAGGGCTCATTTTATACATGTTATGTATATTGTTCATTCCTAGCACATTGTAAATTATTTGTATATCTTGTACAAAATAAACTCATGTAATTAACCTATGAATTATGGAAGCTATTCAAAGTAAGTATTTTAGTATGTGAATTGAATTTGAGTTATAATGAGATTATACTTGTGAATATTGAGATATTGAAAATCTAATGAGATTTCTGAGAAATCTGGATACTGTATTGAGATACATTATGTTTGAAAATTTTTGAGACTATTAAGTTTGAGAAATTGAGTATATATTGAAGTTGTCTTTGGCAGGTTCAGAAGAACTGTTAGTCCAAATTACAACCGACACTTTGTCGGATTATCGTTAAAATTTTTGAAATTTCCAATTTAGCTAGATTTTGATAAAAGTAAAAATAGCCTAAATCTTCAATAAAGTTTTTGAATAAATAAATCAAGGACTGTAATGAAATCAGATAAAATAGAGTGCTCCGGCACACTGAGTGGCATAACTTGCTCGGCTACACTGTAGTCGTGTAAGGGGTGTCACATTTAGTGGTATCAGAGCGCGGTTTAGGCGTTTCTGGACCTAGATAGGTTGCATATCATGCATTGCATTCATAAGAGTCGAGGTGACACTATTGCAGATCTGTATTTCCTGTTTATTTTAGGTTAAGGTATGGAATAAGAGAGTGAAGAGACAATGAGATAGCGAATGGAGATGACAAGGAGACTGTATTTAAGATGAAAAAGGATGAGTACATAACTGTTTGAGGATAGGATTGAGACTAAGGAGAAAGTGAAGTAGGATAACACAGAAAGGTGAAGAAACAAGGAGGTAGCAACTCCCCGATTACTTAAGTCAAGTAAATTTCGAGGACGAAATTTAAATAAGAGGGGAAGAGTTGTAACATCTCCCGGTAGCAATTCCATACGATCTCTTATTCGGTGATCGGTGTCGATCGGACAGCTAGAACGTCCGGAAAAATATTTAAACTAAAGCGAGGAACTATAATTAACTCAAATATTAATAAGAAAAATTTAGTAAAAATGTTAGAAATAAAATACAACTAAATCAAATGAGCCGGTGCTCAAGCGATGGGTAACCAGAGGGAAGTTGCGGTTCTCGCAACGAGGAGCCCTAGACCCGGGGGAAAAATTATAAAATAATTTTTGGGACTTCAGAGAAGGGTCATTGAGTTTCCTATGGCATTAGAATGCCAAGAAAATATTTGGAAAAATTTTTCAATTGGTACAGACAATTTTAACCCGTTAAGCCAAACGGAGGGCATTTTGGTCATTTCGCCTTCAGAGACGATTTTTGGCCAACTTGTCCAGTCGAGTAAATAATTATTATGATCTAAAATATGAATAAATATTAGTAAAAATTTAATTAGAAATGAGTTAAAGAAAGAAGAAAGAAAAATCAAATAAAAAGGCATTAATGACATAAGCTTGATGCAATTAGAACCCCTTAGCCAATCAAATTAAAGGAAGACATTTATAATACCTAAATGGGCAGAAAAAGAAGACCATTTTAGAGAATTTTCTGCAGCTACTCTTCTTCCCCAATAAAACGTTTCATGCTTCTCTTTTCCCTTCTCCATTTTCATGCTTACAAAGCTTGAATCCACACCCTTTCTCACCTCAAAACCCTAAGTTATCTTCACTAAAATTAATCCACACACCCTAAGGAAGCTTTTGGCAGCCAAGAAGAGGAAAGAAAGTGAAGGTTTAACAAGTTGGGAATTTTATCAAATAAGGTTAGTGCATATTAACTTCCTAATCTTGTTTACTTATTGAAATTTAGTTTGAATATGAATAAATAATTAAGAAATTGAAGAAAATCATGTGTGAAATTGAGAAGCAAATTTTGGCCAGCACTTATAAGATGAGGAATTGATGAGTTTTATTCGGCTAAAACCTAAATACAAGCTTAGATAATGACATATGAATGATTGATGACCTTAATTGGGATGTGTTGCATGATTCATGGATTGGAAGCTAGGGTTTTGGGAGTGAAAATTTGACTTGGCTTATGAAATGATTAATGGAAATTCTAGTGGTCAATTAGTGACCATTTAAGGCAAGTTAATCATAATTTGAAGTGAGTTAATGCATGGCAAAACTGAAATGGAAGGCTGCCCAATGAGTACAGCAGGGTGACTGAAATTTCAGTCCACTTGGACTGCCATATCTTTGGCTATGTTGGTCCAATTGGTGTTTGGCCAATTGGACATGAAACTAGGCTTATAATGGCACATTTTTGCTGAAGAAACTATGCCCAAAAGACCAAAGCAAGAGGACCAAAAGTTGGCCCCAATCCGGACACCCTGCAACAGCACCTGCAGAAATGACCAAATGAATAGTAACTGCTCATTTGGCCATAACTCACTGTAGATTTGGTCAATTGACGTGAAATTTTTACAGCAACAAGTTAAGACATAGACAAACAACTTTCATGAAGAAACCTACCCCAAATTATGACCAGAACCTAATCAAATCATTGAGCAAAATAAAGTTTACTGTACTGAGATTTCCAGAATTTTCATTTGAGCAGCAATGTTTGGAGGACTATAACTCTCTCTAGAAAACTCGGATTTAGGCGATTCTTGAACCGATGGAAACCTAAGGCATAGTAGAACATTTCATATGAAGAAAGTTAGATCAAATTAGGAACTTAACTTGATCAAATTACTGACCAAAGTTGGATCAAAATCTGCCAGAACCCATGATAGCATCATGAACAGTGCACGTGAACAGTAAACTTATTTTGGCCATAACTTGAGCTACAAAACTCCAAATGGAGTGATTCAAAAAAGGAAATTCAACTAGAAAAAATAAGGAACATTTTCTATGAAGGAAGTTTTGTCAAATTCCAACAGTAAATCGACCAATGAAACAGTGCAACTTCAGAGCACCAAAACCGAAAATTGGCAATTTTGCCAAAATGAACTAAGATTTGAGAAAGTGACCAAAACCAACAAGTTTTAAATGAAAAATGTAGTATGTTTGAAGTGCCAAAGTCAATGTACATATTTTCTATGCAAAAGTCAATATTTTAGTTGACTAATGAAGTGAATAGTGACATGAAAACTTGAAATAAGCTTGGAAATGGATTTGGTAATTAATTCCAACAAGTTTTAAATGCAAAATGTGGTACATCGGGAGTGTTAAAATCAATGTACCTATTGCCTATGCAAAAGTCAACATTTTTGTTGACCAATGAGGTGAATAGTGACACCAAAACTTGAAATTCAAAATTTGAAATTAGAAATGCATCTAGGGGACTTTAAATTGCAATTGGCAATTAATACTAGTAAATGTAAAACTCAAAATGTAGGATCTTGGTGTAATTAGAATTAATATATCCATTAAGTATAAAAAGGTCAACATTTTGGTTGACTAGTAAGGTGAATAGTAATCAAAATGATTAGTAAATTAAGATGAAGACCTAGAACCAATTCTAAGCTTAAATGCTTAGAATTGTATGACAAATGTGGACTATGCATCCTAGTCAAAATTGTTAAAAAAGAAATTTAGGCCATAAATTTGAAATCCATGAAATATTCATGGATTACTTGAAACATGAAAAATAAGTCACCTAATTGATGTGAATAGATAGTTAGGGCATATATGCCCATCACAAATGGAATTCATAAAATATTAGTAACTCAACTTGAAATATAAAATTTGTAATTACATAAGTAGATTCTTGAATGTATAAATGAGAAAGGAAAAATGTTTTGAATACAATGGTACATGTGAACCATTGTTTAGAATTGTGATCAATATGAATAACATAATGAATGGATAAATAAACCATATTAATGTATGAATGAGACATTAGTTCTCATTATTGTAAAGAGGAAAAGTATTTTGAGTACAATGGCATAAAAGGATAATTGATGTGAATTGTGATCATATAAATGATCAAATGAATGTATGAATTACGATTGAAATTTATCATGAAATAATGAAGTCATAAAGCACAATATATTAAAGAATTTTAAATTATCAAATGCCCTAGTATACCTAACAAGATTGGTTTGGATAGTTTGGCATGTCAATAGGGTATTGTTTTAGCAGTACTGCGAAAGGCTTTATGCCTGTATTCATGGCTTTATGCCCGTATTCATGGCTTTTATACCCGTATTCATGGCTTTTATGTCGATTATGTGATATCATGGCCTTTTAGCCATACTGACTGCATACGTGGTAGATGTTCTGCGTCCCATGGTATGACGGCCCGAGGCACCGCGGTGTCCAGTGCCAACGACCCGTTATCGATCCGATCGTCTAGTATAGGTTACTTGGGCGATCAATTAAAGTATTATTCAATTAAGTCAGATAATTTAATTTAATTATAATGAAAATAAATAAAAATTAAATTAAGTATTGAATGAATAAGCAAAAGAGATTAGCAAAAGAAACATAACAAAAATATAAATTGCAGAACCGTACAGACCTGAAATACAATATAGATAGAATAAATTATATACCTGCTAGTATTACTGAAAAGTTATAAACTAAGCACTTCCAAAGAGGAACAAACTAGTACATAAGGTCGTTGATACTAGAAATACCATACCAAATTAAATTGATTCTTGAGTATCTGAATTATCATTTATTTCTTTCTTTACTTGTATATATTATTTCTGGTTATATTATTGCACCACTAAGCAGAAATGCTTAGCGCGATGGAATTGCTTCTTCGCCCAGGTATTGAAGGTAAAACCAGTAGACTGTCGACTGAGATTTTTGGAGTCTAGATTTGCAGAAGTGTCAGAAGAGTTCAAGATTTTCACCTCCTTAGCAATGCATGTAGATAGGGCTCATTTTATACATGTTATGTATATTGTTCATTCCTAGCACATTGTAAATTATTTGTATATCTTGTACAAAATAAACTCATGTAATTAACCTATGAATTATGGAAGCTATTCAAAGTAAGTATTTTAGTATGTGAATTGAATTTGAGTTATAATGAGATTATACTTGTGAATATTGAGATATTGAAAATCTAATGAGATTTCTGAGAAATCTGGATACTGTATTGAGATACATTATGTTTGAAAATTTTTGAGACTATTAAGTTTGAGAAATTGAGTATATATTGAAGTTGTCTTTGGCAGGTTCAGAAGAACTGTTAGTCCAAATTACAGCCGACACTTTGTCGGATTATCGTTAAAATTTTTGAAATTTCCAATTTAGTTAGATTTTGATAAAAGTAAAAATAGCCTAAATCTTCAATAAAGTTTTTGAATAAATAAATCAAGGACTGTAATGAAATCAGATAAAATAGAGTGCTCCGGCACACTGAGTGGCATAACTTGCTCGGCTACACTGTAGTCGGGTAAGGGGTGTCACAGGGTGATTTAATGTCCTAGTAAGTTAATTCCACATGTATATGGTGATTGTGCACTTGAAATGGAAGTTGACGAATTGTGGGAAACTTTGGCATTGTGAAGCTTTCGGCAGCCTTGGGACTCCTTAATGAATGTTTGAATTCATGAAGATGTTGGATTAAATGTGATATTGAGGGTTGATGAACCTGTATGTAAATTGGTTGTGGAAATTGTATGTAATAATTAGGAGTTTTATGTGTATCTATTGTGGTATTTGGACTTTGTGAGTTAGGACTTCATTTGGTGTATTAAGGATGTTTGTATTCTGCCCAAAGTAACTTTAAGGTGAAATAGTAAATGGTTTTAGTAATGTACCAAAACAAAATTGGTAAGAGAAGTAGGCTTGTAGCAAGGTAAATGTGTAATGGATAGATGTATAAGCAATGTAATTAAGGACAATATGCATTTCAGCCTATAACTCTAAATATGTAACTCCAATTGGTATGAGACCAATTGGAGGTGAAACTAGGCACAAAATGTGCCAACTTTCATGAAGGAAGCATATCAAAATTCTGCTTGCAAGGTAGCTTGAAAAATGACCAAGTCCGGATTAAGTGCAAGTGAGGCCTGAAAACTGACCATTTGGGCAGCAGTTAGTTTTTAGGCCATAACTCACTCAAAACAGGTCCAATTGACCTGAAATTTTAACCATGAATATTTAAGAACCATATCTACAAGTCTTATGAAGACACCAAAGCACAGAAATGACCATAAGCAAGTCAAACAGCTTGCACAAGTTCGGGTCCAAAAACTGGCCGAACCAAAATTGACCTAAAATGACCTAATTCGATGCCATTTGACCAGCAACAGTAAAATGACCATAACTTGGTCTACATAACTCAGAATAACCTAAAATTTTGCCCCACATTCCATAAGACATAGATCTACAAGTTTGTAGTTTCGACTGAAACCCGAAAACTGAGGAAACTAGGTCTTCCGGCTAGGTCAAACTAGTATCCCGGAATCCAGCAAGTTGCAATAAAATGCACTAAACAAGAAAATGAAATCGGTAACATGTACCAACCCTAAAATACTATCGAATGTGACATATTAGTAACGTTAAAACTTAATTTACCTAAAACGCATCGAGGATCAATATATTAGGTGATTAAGCAAATAATAGCTTTCAGTGAATTACTTATCAAGCATTATCGATAGAGACAGTTTAATTTAGTACTGAAACACTTCAAATTGTGTTTCTCAGTTAGTAAAGACTCAGGGAAAGGGAAGGAAACACTGAGTCCAGACCAGGAGACAGTTATCAGAGGTTTGTGCACAACAACTATTTCTCTTGAATTTTTCAATTGAAATTAATTATGACTATTTGTACATTATTGTTTTAAATTGTGGAAATGTGTTTTAATGGATATTTACTGCTTGAAAAGCATTGTAAATGGTTTGAAACTGTGAGAAATTGTTTGAATGATATTGATGGATACTTATTGATTGAAAAGTATTAGAAATGGTTTGAAACCACAGCTATCATGTATATTGATTGTATTCCTCACTAGCTTGTCTAGTGGGACGAATTGAATTCCCTCTCTTGTTGAAGTGTTGAGGTGTGTGCCTGTTGAGGACGAATTGGATGAGTACTCATATTTTTGCTAGCTAACTATGTTATTCCTCATTAGTCATCGACTTTTGGGACGAATTGAATACCTCATTAGCCATCGGCTTTTGGGATGAATTGAACTTTGGAACATGATTAAGCTGTGTGTGATTTATTGATATGTATTGTGAGATTGTGAAATGAGTTTAAACTCTTATTGACATATACTGTTTTTTGAATTCAACCATGATCTGACTTATTGAAATTTATTGTGATATTGAGAAATGGAGTTTAAATTCTTGTTGATAATTACTGTCTTCAAATTAACTATGGTTTTAAGTATCCACTATTTATATGATTTATGAATTGAGATTTAAATTGTATTTGGTTAATGTTGTGCACCACTGAGACATTGTCTCAAATGATAGCTTTATTATTGTCGCCGCAGTAGACAGACATGCAGTATGTGCAGCAGACTAGGCCGCTAGTACCTCCAAATGAGAGATTACCGGTATAATGAGTATACCAACATTTTGCATTTTGTAATCAGAATGTATGACCACTGTATGTACATATTGTTTTTGGTTTTGAGCAGTTGTAAATTCAAATTGTACATTGAAGTTGTAAAATAATTATGAGTTATTTTGGCTTGTAAAAATTGTATTATATTTCTTTTATCTCAGTCTTTGAAAATCACTGTGGATTTGAGTTGAGAAATATGTTGTGTTGAGAAATATGTTGGAGTTGAGATTTGGAAAAATATTGAAGTGCTTTTTACAGGTTTCTTGAAGAACTATTTTATCCAAAAAACAGATGGCACTCTGCCAAAATTTTTACAGAAATTCCAAATAAGTCAAATGTGTTAGTTCTATCACTTCAGTTCAAAAAGGTTTTTAATACCTGTAAATAGTGCTCACCACTGTAAAAGAAGTAAGAAAAGTTTTTAAAATCCCTTGTAGTGTATTTAATTGGGTTATCAGTAGACGAAGTTGGTAATTTATTAGATATACTACGGGATCATGTTATGCCTTACAGAGGGGTAGGGTGTGACATGTTTTAGTGGTATCAGAGCAAAGTTTTTAAATTCTATTTTCACATGTTATTTGAATATTTTTTCTTCATAGTACAACTGCTCAACATCATTGTTTGATACATACAGTACATTACATTATCAATATGCACTAACGGGAGGAAATCTCCGTGTGTTATTTGTTCAGGAGATCTAAAATCCTCGCATTGACTATGGAAGAGGGTAATTGTTCAGTCGATCAATCTATTGAGGCTGAGGTGCAAGGGGATGCCCCAGGCCTACATAATGTCAGTGGTTCAGCAACACCAGCTCCTGCAGCATCAGTAGTTTCTCGCTCGCCGCTCAGTAGATGGCTGCAATGTTCCAACAAATGGCTGGTAATGTGCCTACTCAAGTCCCAATACAAACACCAGTGGTACAACCACAATCTCCTACTAGGCAGTATGACAAATTGATGAAGTATGGGGCTACAGAGTTCAAGGGGACAGTAGATCATCTAGAGGCTGAACAGTGGTTATAAAGGATGGATAGGGTATTCAAGAAACTGCATTGCACAGAGGAGCTCAGATTTGAATACTCTGTATCTTTGCTACAGGGGGATGCTTATGACTGGTGGAAAACCATTTCCCACAGTCTGGTAGAACCTGCAGTGCTAACATGGAATGACTTTCTCAGGGAATTCAGACATAAATATGTCCCTGATGCTTATGTAGACCAGAAGCTACAAGAATTCCTAAGTCTGAAACAAGGGGGTAGATCAGTGGCTGAGTATGAAAGAGAATTTTCCCGCCTGAGCCATTATGCAGTGAGTTTACTTTCTACCAGCAGGGAGAGATGCAAGAGGTTTGATCAGATTACAAGTAGTCGGCTTCAAACACACTAACTTCTCGGAACTTATTTCTCAAGCTCTAGAGTTAGAAAGAATTGAGTCTGAAGCTGCTCCTGAGAAAAAGAAATCAGAGAAGACAAAGAAAAAGGGAAAATCAGTAGAACAGAGTTCCAGTGGTCCTACTGGAAAGAGGAAGAACTATGGAGGACACAGCAGAGGTGGCAAGAAATCTGGTAGAGGAAGATATTCAAGACAGAAGGCTCCCCTATCTGGTCAGCAAAGTACCAGAGGTTCCTATCCTCCTCGCCAATGTGAGACATGTGGAAGAAATCATGGTGGGATCTGCTACAAGGCTATTGGAGCCTGTTATAACTGTGAAGGCACCGGACACTTTGCCAAGGACTGCACCAGTAGTCGCAGAGTTGGACCACCCCCTACTACTGCAGAAGGGTCAGTTCAGAGCCCTGTCACCAGAAGTTCACAACCACCCAGCAGAGGTAGAGGCAGGGGTAGAGGTAGCCCAGCAGGCAGCCAAGGCACAGTGAAACAATCAGAGCAAGACAATGCTCCAGTCAGAATGTATGCAATGAGACAGAGGGAAGAGGCCGAGACATCTGACGTTGTAGCTGGTACCTTCTCAAATTTTAACCAAGATGTGTTTGTGTTATTTGATCCGAGTTCTACCCATTCTTATGTGAGTGCTAGCATCATTGATTGCATTGCTGTTCCATGTACAAAAATGGACTTTGAGGTGCTAGTAACAAGTCCGTTAGGACAGGAGGTCAGGGTTAATAGAATGTATAGAGATTGTCCTTTGGTGATCCAAGGACACACTTTTCTGTCTGATTTCATTGAAATGCCCTTCAGAGATTGTGATATCATCTTGGGCATGGATTGGTTAGCTAGGCATCATGCCATGATTGACTGTAGGCTGAAGACAGTCACTTTTGGCCTTCCTCAGTACAGCGATGTGGTAATACATGGGGAGAGGTAGTTATTGCCATCAAACATCATTTCAACTGCACTAGCCAGAAAAATGATCAGAAAGGAGTGTGAAGCCTATTTGGCACATGTGGTAGACACCCAAGTGGGGAGTCCAGCATTGAAGGACATCCCTAGAGTATATGACTTTCCAGATGTGTTTCCGGATGAATTGCCAGGATTACCTCCGGAAAGAGAAGTGCAGTTTGAAATTAATGTTATGCCTGGTGTGGAACCAATTTCCTTAGCGCCATACAGAATGGCACCAGCAGAGTTGAAGGAGTTGAAGATACAATTGCAAGAATTACTTGAAAAGGGCTTCATCCGCCCTAGTGTGTCACCTTGGGGAGCACCAGTATTATTTGTTAAGAAGAAGGATGGTACTCTCCACTTATGCATTAACTACCGACAGTTGAATAAGGTGACAATAAAGAACAGATATCCATTGCCTCGCATTGATGATCTGTTTGATCAGTTGAAGGGTGCAGCTGTATTCTCCAAAATCGATCTACGATCTGGTTATTATCAGTTGAAGGTGCAAGAGCAGAGTATTCCAAAAACTGCTTTCAGAACTCGGTATGGCCACTATGAGTTTTTAGTAATGCCATTCGGGTTAACAAATGCTCCAGCCGCTTTTATAGATCTGATGAACACTATCTTCAGACCATATTTTGATCAATTTGTGGTGGTGTTTATTGATGACATTTTGATATATTCAAGGAATGCAGAGGAGCATGATAGACATCTGTGGATTGTACTGCAGACTTTAAGGGAGAAACAGCTATATGCCAAATTGTCGAAATGTGAATTTTGGCTGAAAGAAATCTCCTTTTTGGGACATGTTGTGTCAGCTGAAGGGATTAAGGTAGATTCCAGCAAGGTAGAAGCTATCCTTAATTGGAAGCCGCCCAGGAACATCACAGAAATTCACAGTTTTCTGGGTTTAGCTGGATATTACAGTCGGTTTGTGAAGTGGTTTTCTATGTTATCTTCTCCACTGACCAAACTGCTTCGGAAAGATTTAAAATTTCAGTGGACTGATAAATGCCAGCAAAGTTTTGATGAGTTGAAGAGGTGTTTGACTGAAGCTCCAGTCCTCATTTTACCTACTCCGGGTAAAGAATACAAAGTTTATAGTGATGCTTCTCACAATGGGTTAGGCTGTGTACTGATGCAAGATCGGAAAGTCATTGCTTATGCATCACACCAGCTGAAACCGCATGAGAGGAACTACCCAACACATGATCTGGAGCTAGCAGCTATTGTTTTTGCTCTGAAGATCTGGAGACACTATTTGTATGGGGAGAAATGTTACATTTACACATATCACAAGAGCTTGAAGTACTTAGGCACCCAGAAGGAATTGAATTTGAGGCAGAGGAGATGGTTAAAACTCATTAAAGACTATGATTGCTTAATAGACTATCAGCCAGGGAAAGCAAATGTGGTGGCTGACGCCTTAAGTCGCAAGACTATGGCAAGTCTCAGGGTTTCTCCTTTGTCCATGTTATGTGAATTGAAAGCACAGCATGCCAGTTTAGAGATTGATGATGAGGGACAGAGAGTAGTTGCATGGCATGTACAGCCAGTGTTGATTGATCAGATCAGAATGGCTGCTCAGAGTGATGAAAAATATCAGAAGCTACTGAAAGAAGTCCAGCAGGGCAAGAAACCTGAATTCTCTGTAAGAAATGATGGTTTATTGCTACATCAGGGCAGAATGTGCGTTCCTAGTGATGTGGAATTGAGACAAATCATTATGAAAGAAGCACATGAGTCTCCATTTGCTATGCACCCTGGTGGAACTAAAATGTACAGAGGGCTGAAAGAGCATTACTGGTGGATGGGTATGAAGAGAGATATAGCTGAATTTGTTTCTAAATGCCTAACTTGTCAGCAAGTAAAGGCAGAACATCAAGTTCCAGCTGGTTTGTTACACCCTTTGTCGATGCAGTGGAAATGGGAACGAATAACTATGGATTTTGTTACAGGACTTCCAAGGACACAGAGTAGTCATGATGCAAAGATGGGTTATAGTTGATGATTGACCAAGTCTGCTCACTTTTTGCGATTCGGATGGAACATAGCACGGAAAGATTGGCCGATTGTACATATATGAGATTGTAAAATTGCATGGAGTGCCAGTATCAATTGTGTTCAGCAGAGATCCTAAGTTCACTTCTAGATTAGGGTAGTCTTCAGAGAGCCCTAGGAACTAGATTGAACTTCAAGACAAAGATTCCACCCACGCATGCATGGCCACCGAGAGGGTTATTCAGAATCTTGGAGGATATGCTACGGGCTTGTGTGATTGAGTTTTAAGGTAGTTGGGATACACACTTGCCTTTGATTGAGTTTGCTTATCACAACGGCTACCAATCAAGCATTGGGATGCCTCCATATGAAGCATTGTATGGCAGGAAGTGCAGAACTTCCTTATGTTGGGATGAAGTAGGTGAAAGGAAGATGATTGGGCCAGAAATTGTTCAGTAGACAGAGGAAAAGATCAGATTGATTAGAGATAGACTCAAGGCTGCATCAGACCGTCAGAAGTCCTATGTTGATTTGAAAAGAAGAGATATTGAATATGCAGTGGGTATAAGGTATTCCTCAAAGTTTCTCCTTGGAAGAGGATTATGAGATTTGGCAGAAAGGGGAAACTGAGTCCTCGTTTCATCGGACCATATGAAGTTCTGGAAAGAGTGGGTCCTTTGGCATATCCGTTGGCATTACCTCCAGAGCTAGCAAGGATACACAGTGTCTTCCATGTGTCCATGTTAAGGAGGTACAGATCTGACCCATCGCATGTACTATCAGTTGAAGAGATTGAGGTAAATCCAGACCTCTCATATGAGGAAGAACCCATAAAAATTCTGGCTTATGAGGTGAAGTAGCTGAGGAACAAACAGATACACCTGGTTAAAGTGCTGTGGAACCATCATTCAGGCCAGGAAGCTACTTGGGAACGTGAAGAGGATATGAGGAGGCAACACCCACAGCTGTTCAGAGACTAATGCCAGGTAAAAATTTCGAGACGAAATTTATTTTAAGGGGGGGGAGAATTGTAACACCCCTATGTTCGGTAGTGCGTTCTACTGTTCCGGTGACCAGTGTTATCCGGACAGCTAGGATGCCTAGAACTACACTTCGTTATGAGTGATGAGACATAAAATAATGAAATACAAGAAAAGAAAAAACAAGAAAAACAAAGGAAAAATAATAGCAAAGAAATGTAACCAAGTTAAGCGAGCCGAGAACCCTAGTGATGGGTGACCGCACCGGGAAGTCACGGCATGGACCATTGACTAGCCCTGGACTGCGGGGAACCCTGAAAAATATTTATAGGACTTAAAGAGACATCAATTGAAGTATAAATATCATTAGAAATATTAAATAAAAATTAAAAAATTAGTACAAAGAAAAGTGAGAAATTGAAAAACAGACAAAACCCAGTGTTACCAAAAAATCGGGAATGCAACCCGAACAGGGGCATTATGGTCATTTGACATCCCGAATTGTCTTTTGACCTAAATGTCCATTAAAAATAAATAATATTACACTTAGAAAATATAATGAAAAATTAATTTGGTGGTACCTAAAGTAAATAGCAAAAATTATGGGTTTAATATGGAATAAAGGAAAATTTAACATACAAAATGAATTACTTTGTGAAAGTGGACCACTATAGAATAAATTAAACATTAAATGGCAGGTGTAAGTCCATTATACAATCTGAAATCTTCATCTTCTCCATTTCCCTCAACCATGCCGAAATGAAGAAAGTGAGAACCTCCATTGCCGTTTTGCTTAAACCTTCATTCACTCCTTCATTTCACCTCTAAACACCTAGGTTTCTTCATCAAAGTTTATCTCCACATCATAAGGAAGAGTTTGATAGCAAAATCAAGAAGTTTAGTGAAGGTTTAACAAGTCCTAACAATAAGTAAGTTTGTATTTTTGAATATTGCTTTGTTAAACTTTGTATACATGTTATGGGTGTGTGCTTTGTGAAGGAATTTTTAAGTTTTGAGGAGTTCTTGATATATCCAGTTTGGACAACCATGGAGTTGTATATTTGATGATTTATTCTTACATTTATTTAATGGGAAATTATGTTGAGTAGGGTGACTTAATGTCTTAGTAAGTTAATTCCACATGTATATGGTGATTGTGCACTTGAAATGAAAGTTGACGAATTGTGGGAAACTTTGGCATTGTGAAGCTTTCGGCAGCCTTGGGACTCCTTAATGAATGTTTGAATTCATGAAGATGTTGGATGAATTGTGATATTGAGGGTTGATGAACATGTATGTAAATTGGTTGTGAAAATTGTATGTAATAATTAGGAGTTTTATGTGTATCTATTGTGGTGTTTGGACTTTGTGAGTTAGGACTTCATTTGGTGTATTAAGGATGTTTGTATTCTGCCTAAAGTAACTTTAAGGTGAAATAGTAAATGGTTTTGGTAATGTACCAAAACAAAATTGGTAAGAGAAGTAGACTTGTAGCAAGGTAAATGTGTAATGGATAGATGTATAAGCAATGTAATTAAGGACAGTATGCATTTCAGCCTATAACTCTAAATATGTAACTCCAATTGGCATGAGACCAATTGGAGGTGAAACTAGGCACAAAATGTGCCAACTTTCATGAAGGAAACATACCAAAATTCTGCTTGCAAGGTAGCTTGAAAAATGACAAAATCCGGATTAAGTGCAAGTGAGGCCTGAAAACTGACCATTTGGGCAGCAGTTAGTGTTTAGACCATAACTCACTCAAAACAGGTCCAATTGACCTGAAATTTTAACCATGAATAGTTAAGACCCATATCCACAAGTATTATGAAGACACCAAAGCCCAGAAATGACCATAAGCAAGTCAAACAGCTTGCACAAGTTCGGGTCCAAAAACTGGCCGAACCAAAGTTGACCAAAATTGACCTAAAATGACCTAATTCGATGCCATTTGACCAGCAACAGTAAAATGACCATAACTTGGTCTACATAACTCAGAATGACCTAAAATTTTGCCCCGCGTTCCATAAGACATAGATCTACAAGTTTGTAGTTTTGACCGAAACCCGAAAACCGAGGGAACTAGGTCTTCCGGTTAGGTCAAACTAGTATCCCGGAATCCAGCAAGTTGCAATAAAATGCACTAAAAAAGGAAATGAAATCGGTAATATGTACCAACCCTAAAATACTATCGAATGTGACATATTAGTAACGTTAAAACTTAATTTACCTAGAACGCATCGAGGATCAATATATTAGGTGATTAAGCAAATAATAGCTTTCAGTGAATTACTTATCAAGCATTATCGATAGAGACAGTTTAATTTAGTACTGAAACACTTCAAATTGTGTTTCTCAGTTAGTAAAGACTCAGGGAAAGGGAAGGAAACACTGAGTCCAGACCAGGAGACAGTTATCAGAGGTTTGTGCACAATAACTATTTCTCTTGAATTTTTCAATTGAAATGAATTATGACTATTTGTACATTATTGTTTTAAATTGTGGAAATGTGTTTTAATGGATATTTATTGCTTGAAAAGCATTGTAAATGGTTTGAAACTGTGAGAAATTGTTTGAATGATATTGATGGATACTTATTGATTGAAAAGTATTGGAAATGGTTTGAAACCACAGCTATCATGTATATTGATTGTATTCCTCACTAGCTTGTCTAGTGTTGAGGTGTGTGCCTGTTGAGGACGAATTGGATGAGTACTCATATTTTTGCTAGCTAACTATGTTATTCCTCATTAGTCATCGACTTTTGGGACGAATTGAATACCTCATTAGCCATCGGCTTTTGGGACGAATTGAACTTTGGAACATGATTAAGCTGTGTGTGATTTATTGATATGTATTGTGAGATTGTGAAATGAATTTAAACTCTTATTGACATATACTGTCTTTTGAATTCAACCATGATCTGACTTATTGAAATTTATTGTGATATTGAGAAATGGAGTTTAAATTCTTGTTGACAATTACTGTCTTGAAATTAACTATGGTTTTAAGTATCCACTATTTATATGATTTATGAATTGTGATTTAAATTGTATTTGGTTAATGTTGTGCACCACTGAAACATTGTCTCTGATAGCTTTTATTCTTGTCATGGTGAAGCAGACAGACAGGCAGACTAGTACGCTAGTACCTCAATGAGAGATTACTAGGTATAATGAGTATACCAACATTTTGCATTTTGTACTGTAATGTATGACCACTGTATGTACATATTGTTTTTGGTTTTGAGCAGTTGTAAATTCAAATTGTACATTGAAGTTGTAAAATAATTATGAGTTATTTTGGCTTGTAAAAATTGTATTATATTTCTTTTATCTCAGTCTTTGAAAATCACTGTGGATTTGAGTTCAGAAATATGTTGTGTTGAGAAATATGTTGGAGTTGAGATTTGGAAAAATATTGAAGTGCTTTTTACAGGTTTCCTGAAGAACTGTTTTATCCAAAATACAGATGGCACTCTGCCAAAATTTTTACAGAAATTCCAAATAAGTCAAATGTGTTAGTTCTATCACTTCAGTTCAAAAAGGTTTCTAATGCCTGTAAATAGTGCTCACCACTGTAAAAGAAGTAAGAAAAGTTTTTAAAATCCCTTGTAGTGTATTTAATTGGGTTATCAGTAGACGAAGTTGGTAATTCATTAGATATACTATGGGATCATGTTATGCCTTACAGAGGGGTAGGGTGTGACAGCAATCTCTCTCCATCTCTTAAAAAAACCCCAATCCCTAACCCTAAATCATCACACATGGGACCAAGAAAGAGACTTGTAGGGTGAATTCTTTCCTCGCGAAGGGAATGCATGACTCTCTATATAATGCCCTCACCTTTGGCAGTTTTATACATTCTGTTTCAGTGACTAATGTCTGTTCGTAAGGCCGAAATGTCTGGAACCACCCTTAAATTAAAGTAAGGAGTCATAATTTAATTTAATAAAGATCAAGTAAGGTTGAAGAAAAATAAAAGAAATGCATTAAAACTCAGTTAAATGTGCACAAGTCCCGGCGATGAGTAACTCCCTTGGGAAGTTGCTAAAGATTGGTATTTTGGGTATATTTACTACTTTAATTCATGTAGGACCTTATAAAACTCTTAATTAAGACTTAATTAAGCTATAATTATAAACTAATAAGTCAAAGAAATAAAAATAAGTAAAAGTATTCACATAAGTGGCAAACTAAATGGGTGTGCACTTGCTTCCTTTTATACCTAGGAAGTTGACCACTAAGAGTTAGAGGACTAAAGTGAATTAATTAATAAGTTAAGGAGCAAATAAAAGGTTGGAGGACTGCCTTGAATAGATTATGAAGTTTTGAGAAAAATTTAGAAATAAGAGAAAATATCCTATAGACCAATGGACAAAGGGATGAAGGATCAATGGTTAAAAGCAAATATAAGCATCCTTATCTTTTTTCCTTCCTAAACTAGCTGGCCAACTCACTTCACCCTTCTTCTCTTTATCTTTTCTTCTTCTAATAGCCATATTCTCTCAAATTTAAAAGAGAGAAATCAGACCAAAATCCTAGATCAAACCAATTTTGTAAGGCATAAGCAAGGGAGTAAGAAGAGTTAACAATTAGAGCTTAAAGAACCTTAAATCCATAAAGGGTTTAGAGGAGAATTGGAAGAAAAGGGAGAATAGCAGCTAGTGTTCCCTCAAGGTTAGTGCTACCCTTACTTTTGATCAAGTTTGAGAAAGGATATCAGTAGAGATAAGGGGGAAATGTAAGATAGTGAGAAAGATATTTGGTAGGGGTGATGGAACCCTGGTCCTACTAGTAAGCTTGCAGAACTAGTCATATTTGAAAACTCATAACTTGAGCTAAGAAAGTTATATTTTTGTGAACTTTGTGTTTATGAAAGCCTCAATAAACGCTCTAAAACTTTATAGTTTTGTACTAGACCTAATTCCCTTGCTGTGATAGTGTTTGAGAGCAAAACATTTTATTGCTCAAATCTGGAAAACTAACCTGATGGTTTCCAAAAATAGGACACTTGAATTTGAAAATTCATAACTTGGGCTCCAAAACTTGAAATAGTGTAATCTTGAACCATTGGAAAGCTAAATGAATACCCTAAAACTTTGTAGTTATGACTGAAAATTAATTTTGTTGGCTGCATGGTGAAATTCTTACATTTTCTGTTACTATTCTGACTATGACTGGAGTCTAGAATAGTTTGCACATTTTTGTTTATAACTTGAGTTGTGGTCCTGATTTTGATATGATTCAAATTAGAGATTGAATTGGACATATAAAAGTTTAATTCTGAAAAAGATGCAATGAAACCCTCATTGCTAGAATTTTTGGTGAAATTTTAACTTTGCTAACCTATTTACCTAAATTGAATGGAAATTTTAGGACAGTAATGATTCATGGGCCTATAATTTGCATTCTATAATTCCAATTAACATGAAATTTATGGCAAATGGAAGCTAAGACATAAGGCTAAAACTTTCATAAAGGAATGCTGCTCAAAAATTGTGTGTAAGTGACCTTAAAATTGGCTAGAAGATAGAGCATAGAATCTAGAACCTGGTAGGAGTGCATTCTAGACTATCCAAAGTAAAATGGTTATAACTTGCCCTAGGAAACTCCAAATATAGTGATTCTTGATTTGTTGGAAATTTAAGATCTAAGGGATTAACTTTCATGTAGGCAAAATCTGATTGCAACCTATTCAAATTTGGACTCCAAAATTTTTCCAGAACCTGCCCTGTAACTAGTGAAGTTGAAATTTTACTTAAGGACAACTATTGATTAATTAACCATAAATTTTGATCTTTAAATCCAAATTAAGTGATTCAAAAACTATATTAAAGTTAAGACATAGATTTAAAAATCCCATGAAAAAAGTTGAATTTTATTCCTGCAATTACTAGGTCAAAATGCTTTAGTAAAGTAATGCATAAAGTCTTATTTTTGTTGAAATTTGACAATGGTCATCATATGTGTAAATTTTGCATAAATTTATGAAATTTAAATGCATGGAATATGAAAATATGGTAATGGCAAAAGTTTATGTGCATACAAGTATTGTTGATTACATCATATGAAAAAAAAATGATAAATATCTTATTAAGCCTAGGTAAACCTAGACAGTGAATTATAGTTTTGGATAGATTGGCATGCCAATAGGGGATATCATTAGCAGTACTACATTAATTATGTTGCTGGATTGATGAATCACTATTAGAGGCACCGAGTGCCCATTATTAAACCTGTCAAAAGCATCGAGTGTTCAGTACCGAGAGTCTCATATCCAGTCCATATAGTTCTATCATAAGTTACTGTGGGCACATAATAAATCTAAAATTGTGATTTAATTAAGAAAATGTGCACAAATATAATAAGAATTATGTTAAACCTTGAAACTTTAAAGATTTCATATAACCATTGTATCACTTAATTGATTTAGTATGTTTACAATTGGAAATGATCATAGTTTTGAATGTTTTAAGTTTCTTTATTTTTTTATTATTATTTATAAAATCTCTTACATTATGGATGCAAGCTTTTTTTTTTTTTTAAAATTTAGAGTGCACCATAAGCTGTAAAACTTGGTGCGAAGGTTTTTCCTCGTGCAGGTGCAAAAGGTGAAGAGTAGATAGAAAAGACAGGAGAGGAGAGAGAGTGGATCTGCAGGAATGTCCGAAGTCACCTCATACTTGGACTTTGTGGTAGATGCACGACCAATAATAGATGTATTTTGTCACTCATGTTTGTATCCCTATTTTGCTATATATTAAAAACACATGATGTAAATTCATTTTGGATGACTATAAATTTAAGTATAACATATTTTGTTACATTTACAAGTTTATGCTAGAATATATGTTATGTTAATAATTGCATATGATAAAGGAATGAAGTAGAATACAAAGATGATGAGATTGATTGTCAACATTAATGAACTTGGACATTGAAAATATTACTATTAATAGGTATTATTAATAGGTGGATGTTAAATATTTAGGAAAAACTCTTGCAGTTTTTCCATTTGATATTTATTAAAAATTTAAAGTAAATATTAAGAAAGAAAAATGTTCTAAGACAGATTTAGGTGCTCCGTGTACAGAATGTGACATTCCTTGCTCGGTTTCACTATAGATTGGGTATACACACCAGCTCTCTAATGACACCAAATGCAGCACTCATAACCAACCCAAACACCATTGGCTACTAGTCCATCCTAACTGCCAAGAGCCACGTTACCTAACCTTGCCACACCACCACTGGCACTCACTTGGCCACTCTAGGATGATGCATATAGATCACTTTATACCTCTCTCTCTCTAAAAGGAAGGTAATCTCTACAAAGTACTTAGATGAAGGAATTCTAGAACAAACTAGGTTAGAGAATGACATAGATACATTTCTTGCCAATGTTAGTAGTATGCCCTAGAGCGTATCATTTAGTATGTATCTTGTACATTTTTTTATTAATAAAAGGCATTTCCACTTTTCCGTTTACATAAGATATTTATGTGTAATAGAAAAGGTCCATTGATATTGTATTAGAAATATTATTCTTAAGTTGTTAAGAATACGAGTGACAATATTTCTAGCACAAAGTATCATAAATAGGTTCACAATCGAGGATACTTCATAATAAGGACATGACTTATCCAGAAAGATTGTATTCATGTTTGTTCCCAAGTTATTTATATGAGATATAAATAAGATGGAATGGTGAGTCTCATGCCATATAACAAACATGATAGGCACTTATAAATGATAAGTAGGCCGAACCAGTGACACTTATGACAAGCACATCAAGTTTACTCTTGTCAAGGTTTTGTCATAAATCATATCAGTGCATATAATCTTTAGACCTGAGATAGCACAGTTATCTTGTATATAGGTAGTTTGAGTTTGATACTACTTTTATACTTGTACTAGGTATGGGTATATGGGCATGTGTTGGCTCCTACTAGTTATATATGGAGATAGGTGTTGATCAAGATGGAATTTGTTCCTCTAAGTAAATAGAAATAAAATCCTATGTTCATTTAATTGTTCTTGATGTTTCAAGTTCCTGGCCAGGACAGATAGATTTATTCAGAAAAGAGTTTCTGATGAGAAAATCTTTTAATCAAGAACTAGAATTAAAAAAGAACATAATATTCATAGCAAATGGAGTTTGACATAAACCATGACTCCAGCTTGAGTTGGGATTTTGTAACAGAGAGATTCTAGTGCATGGTAACATATGATTATAGGTTCATTTAAGGGAAACCTTATTACTAATTGGGTGGCCATGGTATGCTATGCTAGGTGTTAACCATGGTCTATAAGGTTCATAAAATGATTTAGAGAAATCATTTATAGTAAGAAAGAGTTCTGATGATATTAAGAGTTGATATCATGTCTCATTGCCAATTAGTAATGAGCCTAGTAAGTCACACACATACACAAGTTATCGCCTATTTAAATATGATTTAATTAATTAATTAAAGAGTTTAATTGATTAATTAAATAGGTGTGGTTTGCAATTAAATTGCAAAGTCCCTAGCATGACTTGAAACCAAATCTAGATTATTGGATGTGTAGTATAAACTAAATTTATATTTAAAGTGTTTAAATATGAATTTAATTAATGAGAAATTAATTAATAGAGATTAATTAATTAATTTATATTTGATATAAATTAATTAAAAGAAGAAAAATAATTATTTTGGGTTAATAACTCAAAATTAAGACACAGAGGCATTTTGGTCATTTCACAGTGTGACACGTGGCACTATGAGATGGTGACACATGGGATTACACATAAGCTTGCCAAATGTTTTTTAATCATGTAAGATGATTAAAATCAAGATTAAATATAGGTTTGACACTTGGCACAATGTGATTGGGTCACTTAAACCTAGAGCTAATCAAAGGGTGACATGTGGCAAGGGTTTAATGTGTTAACCTAGCTATTTAAGTGTGGTTATGAAAAGAAAAAGGAACCAGCAGCCACTCCTCTCCTTTGTCACGCCACTTTGAGGCTTTTTATCTATTCTTCTTCATCTCTCATCAATTCAAAGAGATTATCCATCAATCTCTTGAATTAAGAACACTAGAAATTGTTTCTAGTATCCTGTTTACATCTCTAATCTCTTAAAAGGCAAAACTTGAATTTCTAATTAATAGAAAAGGCTTTAGAAGCTGTTCAAGGGCTGCCATAGGTGTTCTTGGTGTGGACAAGCTAGAGGGACAACATCTGGTGTCCTGAAGATGAATTTCAAAGGCGCAGACACGCTGCAGTGCATCAAGAGGTTAGTGTAATCGTTCTGGATTTAATCTAGGGTTCTAAAATTAATCTGATTAATTTTAAAATCTTAAATGGCAAATACATATCCAAAAACATATTAAAAGAGTTTGAATATGTTGTTTATCATTGAAATCAAATAGATAAAAATAAATCTTGCATGGTGCATGTGACCCTAGGTGAAAATTTTTGAATTCAATGGTATAAACTTATGTTTTCCACACTTCCGTTCCTTCAATTGGTATCAGAGCCACTATATTTGCCATTTATATTGTTGATTATATGATTTAATTGTGTGTTTGATCATGAGATCAAAAGATCATTGCTGGTTGCAAAGCAAGGTGGCGGCATATTTAAAATAAAAACACCATCAATTGTGCGCATGGTTTGGCTACCATGGGTGGTTCAAGGTTTGGCTTTTAATTCTGCAATTATTGTATGATCTAAGGCCTATTCTTTGACTAATTAAAGTGTTTAATTAGTAATTTCAATCACACAATTAAATTATGATTCAAATCTGAATTTTTAAAAGTTGTTTGAATGTGATTCAAATCTGAATTTTTAAAGTTGTTTGAATTATATTTAAATCTGATTTTTTAAAATTGTTTGAATAAAATTCAGATCTGATTTTTAAAAAAATATTTGAATGTGATTCAAATCTGATTTTTTAAAAAATGTTTGAATGTGATTCAAATCTGAATTTTTAAAGTTGTTTGAATGTGATTCAAAAATAAATTTTTAAATTTGTTTGAATGAGATTCAAATCTGAATTTTTTAAATTTATTTGAATCATATTCAAATCTGGATTTTTAAGTTGAATATGAGATATTCAATTTAATTTAAGTATGTATGTTTTATTTAATTGTTAAATAGTGATATGCATGATGGATGCTCATGGACTATAAAAGACCAATGTGAATGGATTTATTTCTTTTATGTTTCTTTGGGATTGTAAATTAATTAATTTATTTTAATTTATTTTGGGCATGTATTATTAAGTTTGTAATAATTTTTTGATGTAATTTCATTTAATTAAGTTCTTGTAAATTCGCCTTGGTATGCCAAGGATTACCATGTAATATTGGATTACAAGCAGTTCAAGGAGGTCAAGAGCATTGGTGGGACCATTGGGAGGAATTCAAGATCAAGTGTTGATTATGTACTCCTTTAGCAACTCTTGTAAAATGAATGAATGAAATGCACCTAGGAATGCCCTGATTCAATTCTTAGTGGCTCAGAATTGAATCCCTTAGAAAGTCCATGATCATACCATATTTACTGCTTATCCATGAATGCATGAGATGTATGGGAATGTATGCAATTATATGATATATGCATGCTAAATGGATAATGTGCAAAATGAGACCTTAATAGTAATTAGAATGACCATAAAATCTTCCAAACAAATGATTAAGTTAGAAATGCTATAATTAAAGTAATTATAACATAGACCCTCCATTGGGGCAATTATTTTAAGAAATTTTAAATAGCTGCATGAGATGCAATTAATTAAAGAGATTTTCTTAAGAATAATTGTTAAGCATGAGATGTTGTAAATTTGTAAATGGTTTAGTGGCCAATATTGGATGTACCTGAGGACATTGAAATTATTTACATAATTACTGGCTCAATGGGATCGACTTAACTAATGCAAGATAAGTCAATAATGGATGTACCTGAGATTTTGAGCATAGGGGCTAGGTAAAGGATTGAACCTCACATGAGATGTGATGGGCAAGGAGTTGCTCACTTATAGTTTATTGTAATTCCAATAATGGATGTACCTGAGGATGATCAATAGAATTATAAGAATTCAATCACCCACTAGAAATCCATCCAATTAGGATTTCCGTTTTCTACTTTGGAAGTGTAGGATTCGCTAAGTTAGTGGGAGGACCAATTTGATTAAAAGACCATATTCATTTTGGTTAATTACATGATACTGTGACACCCCTTACACGGCTACAGTATATCCGAGTAAGATATGTCACACGGTGTACCGGCACACACTATTTTACCTTAATTAATTTTTGTCATAGTTTTGAATATAGTTTATGAAATATAATTTATTTAATCCATTTATCAATAGTATTATTTATTTGAGGTTCCGAAAATTTTAAAGAAAATCCGGCAGAGTACCGGCTAAAAATGGAGAAAACAGTTCTTCGGAACCTGTGAAAAACACTTCCAATATTCATGTCTCATCATCTCAAACTCCAATATCAAAATCTCAACAACATTCTTCAATTTCAGTTCTCAATCATCCATCACATGTGATAATCAAGTATAAATCACAATTATATATTTACTTTTCCATTCACAAATACAATTTTCATAATTTACATGAACATCAAAATATATTACATAATTCTAAATACATATGAGAAAATAAAAATTTAGTTACAAAATGACAAAATGACACCTAGTGCCCTACCAATGCACTGCAGAAGTTGAGGTGACACGGACAGCATGCGTAAGCTGCAGGATGGACTCACCCAGTCTGCGGTCTACTGGGCTCACGATCTGTATCTCCAGAACCTACGCGTGGCAAAAGCAACGCGCTAAGCAATAATGCTTAGTGGTGCAATAATAAAATAAAAGAAATAGCAAGAAAATAAATATGTAGTGAATGTATATGTTTCATTTGTTTTGAATTTGTATATAATTAACTTTATCCACTTTCATTCATTTGTTTGCCCAAGTAACCTACACTAGATGACTGGACTGGATAAACGGGTAAACTGGCACTGGGTATCAAGTACCTCGGGCCATCACACCATCGGTCACATATGCATCTCCCGGTGTGCAACAGAACAGCTAACAAGCTTTGATAACATCAGGCACAAGGCCAAATCTCAATACAAGGTCAAAATGGCTAAAAGCCATACAATCACAAAATGGCATATTGCCATGTGCAGTACTGCTAACTGAACCCTATTGGCATGCCAAACTATCCAAACCAATCTTGTTAGGCATACTAGGGTATTTGATACTTTTGAATTCTTAAATTTTTGAATTTCAAGTTTTGGTGTCACTATTCACCTCATTGGTCAACAAAAATGTTGACTTTTTGATAGAAAATAGGTATATTAATTTTAACACTCCCAATGTACCACATTTTTTTACATTTAAAACTTGTTGGAATTGAGCACCCATACCATTTCTAAACTTAAAACCAAGAGAGCAGAATTTTCAGTTTTTGTGACCCAACTTTACTGTTCCATTGGGCCCTGTTACAGTGGGAATTTGAGGAAATGGTAAACATGAAAGTTGTTCCTTATTTTGTCTAGTTGAATTTCCTTTTTTGAATCACTCCATTTGGAGTTTTGTAGCTCCAGATATGGTCCAAAAACCACAGCTGGCCGGATTGCCAAAACTGCAGAATTACCAAATCTACAGTACCATGAACAGTGACTGTGACTGCCATTTGGATTAAGTTCTGGTCATAATTTGGGGTAGGTTTCTTCATGAAAGTTGTTTGTCTATGTCTTAAATTGTTTCTGTAAAAGGTTCAGGTCAATTGACCATATCTACAGTGAGTTATGGCTTACTGTTCATTTGGTCATTTCTGCAGGTGCTGTTGCAGGGTATCCGGATTGGGGCCAACTTTTGGTCCTCTTGCTTTGGTCTTTTGGGCATGGTTTCTTCAGAAAAAATGTACCATTATAAGCCTAGTTTCATGTCCAATTGGCCAAACACCAATTGGACCAACACAGCCAAAGATATGGCAGTCCAAGTGGGCTGGAATCACAGCCACCCTGCTGCACTCACTAGGAAGCATACTCATTCACTTTGCCATGCTATATTTCTGTCCAAATTATGGTCAAATTTTCTCAAATGGTCACTAATTGACCATTAGGATGTTCTTTAACAATTTCATAAGCCAAGTTCACATTTTACTCCCAAAACCCTAGCTTCATATTATGATTCATACAAGATGCTTTAGTTAGCACACTAATTCATTATCCATGTAGATATATACCTTAAACATCATTTCTAGTCCACTCTAAGTCCATCAAAACAATCAAAATCATTCCTTCCTAAGGCTGCCAAATTCTATGGTGGACATACACATGAGTTTGGTTCATTTAATTCACAATTTCTTACCTATTACAAATCTCTAACATGGAATTAATGAGTTTTAAATACATATGTGCACTAACCTTTTGTAGGCAGATTTTTCCCAAGCTCAAAACTTCACTTCTTTTCCTTTTCTTGGCTGCCAAAAGGTTATGCAAGGTGCAAGGATAAATTTTTGTGAAAGATGTCTAGGGTTTATGGTGAAATGAAGAGGGAAATGGAGCTTGCTTGAAGTTGTCAATGGAGGTTGGGCTAGGGTATGAATTTCGGCTGGTTTTGGGGAAGGGGATGGCTGCTGGCTTTTTGATTTATTTTGGTCTCAATTTGTCTCTTTTATTTGTTAGTTAATAGGTTGTTTAAATATGATTGGTTATAGATTTTAAATGACATCATCATGATGTCATAAATAAGCATTTTTCCTCATTTTCTTTTCTTTTCTTCGCTACTCATTTTCAATTTAATTTCTAGTAATGTTTATTCATATTTTATGTCACATTAATTATTTACTCAACTGGACAAGTCGGCCAAAAATCACCTCTGAAGGCGAAATGACCAAAATGCCCTCCGTTTGGCTTAACGGGTCAAAATTGTCTCTACCGATTGAAAATTTTTTCTAGGTATTTTCTTGGCATTCTAATGCCATAGGAACCTCAGTAACCCTTCTCTGGAGTCTCAAAAATTATTTTATGAATTTTTTCTCGGGTCTAGGGCTCCTAGTTGCAAGAACCGCAACTTCCCTCTGGGTTACCCATCGCTAGGGCACCAGCTCGTTTAACTTGTTTGTATTTTATTTCTAAAATTTTTCCTAAATTTTTCTTATTAATATTTGAGTTAATTATGGTTTCTGACTTTAGTTTAAATATTTTTCCGAACATTCTAGCTGTCCAGACCAACACCGGTCACCGGAACAGTAGAATGTACGGAGTTGCTACAGGAAGGGTGTTACAACTCTTCCCCTCTAATTTAAATTTCGTCCTCGAAATTTACCTGATGCGAACAGTTGAGGGAACTGTTGCCTGATCGTCTCTTCACTTTCCCAAGTTGCCTCCTCGGTGTTGTGGTGCCTCCAAAGCACTTTCACCAGTGGAATCTGCTTATTTCTCAATTTTTTCACTTCCCGAGCCAGGATCCGTAGAGGTTCTTCTTCATATGTCAAATCCAGTTGTATTTCAATTTCTTCCCTGGAGATGACATGTGAAGGATCTAAGCGGTATCTTCTGAGCATGGACACGTGGAATACATTGTGGATCTTGTCCAGCTCTGGTGGTAAAGCTAGCCTATAGGCCACTGGACCCACACGTTCAATGACTTCATATGGGCCAATGAACCTAGGGCTTAACTTACCTTTTCTTCCAAACCTCAATACCTTCTTCCATGGTGACACCTTGAGGAACACTTTATCGCCAACAGCATATTCTATTTCTTTTCTCTTCAGGTCGGCATAAGATTTACATGCATGCGAGGCAACCTTGATTGGCTTTGATTAGTTTCACTTTCTCCTCGATCTGTTTCACAGTGCAGCCCCACCAGTTTGTCTTCGCCCAATTCAGTCCAGCACACTGGAGTTCTACATTTTCTCCCATACAGTGCTTAATACGGGGACATTTGGATACGAGCTTGGTAGCTATTGTTGTATGCAAATTCTGCCAGTGGGAGGTATCTATCCCAACTTCCCTCAAACTCAATGACACAACTCCTCAGCATATCCTCAAGGACCTGACATATATTTCATGTTATTTTTCTCATTTCAATTCAATATTTGTATTAATTCCATTGGTTTCAATTATTTACCTGGATTACTCTTTCGGATTGCCCATCCGTCTGAGGATGGAAAGCTGTGCTGAAGTGGAGTTGTGTACCCATGGACTCATGCAACTTCTTCCAAAATCTCGATGTAAACCTTGGGTCTCGATCAGATATGATGGAAAGTGGAATTCCATGCAGTCTAACTATCTTACTGATATACAATTCTGCTAACTTCTCTAGTGAGTAGTCAGTCCTAATCGGCGAGAAAGTGTCTTGACCGTCAATCTATCCACTATCACCCATCTTTGCGTCATGTTTCTTCCGGGTGAGAGGTAGACCACTTACAAAATCCATGGTGACCGATCCCATTTCCATTCGGTATGCGTATAGGTGTAGCAAACCCGATGGAACTTGATGTTCGCCTTGACTTGCGACATGTCAAGCATTTAGTCACGTAGTCGGCTATGTCTTTCTTCATACTGTGCCACCAATCATCAAGCTTGGATCATGATACATCTTTGTACTTCCTGGGTGCATAGCATATACACTGGTGTGTGCCTCTTTTAGAATACTGGCCTTTAATTCCCCATCATCTGGTACACACAGTCTTCCTTTGTAATACAGACACCCATCTGCTTTCATCTCATAGTCAGTTGCTTTTCCCTCTGAGATTTTGCTCATAATAGCCATTAGCTTCTCATCTACCTTCTGCCCATCTAAAATTTGCTGTAACAGGTTTGGCCTCATTTGCAACTCAGCCAAAATAGCTCCATCTCGAATCAAAGATAGACAGGCATTCAATGATCTCAAGGCTGTCATGGACTTTCTGCTCAAAGCATCAGCAACTACATTTGCCTTCCCAGGATGGTAGTCAATCACACAATCATAGTCCTTGAGGAACTCAATCCATCGTCTCTGTCTAATGTTGAGCTCCTTCTGGGTTAGCAAATATTTTAGACTTTTGTGGTCTGTGTAAATGTAGCACTTTTCACCATACAAGTAATGCCTCCATATCTTCAGTGCGAAGATAATTGCTGCAAGCTCTAGATCATGGGTAGGGTAATTCTGTTCATGTGGCCTTAGCTGCCTGGAAACATAGGCAATCACTTTCCCCTCTTGCATCAATACACACCCTAGCCCATTATGTGAGGCATCACTGTAGACCACAAAGTCCTTTCCTGACACTGGCTGTGTTAACACTGGTGCCTCTGTCAACATAGCCTTCAACTTCTCAAAACTGGTCTGACACTTGTCATTCCAGAAAAATCTGACATTCTTGTGTAACAACTTGGTCATTGGAGCAACTATTAAGGAAAATCCTTTCACAAATCTTCTGTAATACCCAGCTAGCCCCAAGAAGCTTCTGATCTCAGTTGTATTCCTGGGAGGCTTCCATTCCATCACTGCTTCTATTTTCTTGGGATCCACCCTAATCCCATCAGCTGACACTATGTGTCCAAGAAATGCAATCTCATTCAACCAAAAGTCACACTTGGACAACTTAGCATACAGCTCCTTTTCTCTCAGGGTTTGCAGAACAATCCTCAAATGCTCATCATGTTCTTCCCTGGTCTTGGAATACACCAAAATATCATCAATAAAGACCACTACGAACCGATCTAAGTGTGGATGGAAGATACAGTTCATAAGGTTCATGAATGCCGCTGGTGCATTTGTTAGGCCAAAGGGCATCACTAGAAACTCATAATGCCCATATCGGGTCCTGAATGCAGTTTTTGGTACATCTGCATCCTTCACCCTCAACTGATGATACCCTGATCTGAGATCAATCTTAGAAAATACTCCTGCTCCCTTCAACTAATCAAACAGATCATCAATTCTAGGCAACGGATATTTGTTCTTCACAGTCACTTTATTTAACTGCCGTTAATCAATGCATAGCCTCAAAGTCCCATCCTTCTTCTTTACAAACAGCACTGGAGCTCCCCATGGTGACACACTGGGGCGTATAAACCCCTTATCAAGTAACTCTTGCAATTGAATTTTCAACTCCCTCAATTCAGTGGGTGCCATCCTATAAGGAGCAATGGAAATGGGTGCTATACCCGGCAGTGTCTCAATAGCAAATTCAACTTCCCTTTCTGGTGGCAAACCAGGCAATTCTTTAGGGAATACCTCTGGGAAGTCTCTTACTGTGGGTATATCACTCAAGTTTGGCTTAGTCTGCCTAGTATCCACCACATGTGCTAAGTAGGCTTCACAGCCTTTTCTCATCATTCTTCTTGCAACTGTGGCTGAGATAACATTGGACAGGAAATCTGTCCTTTCCCCCAGAACTGTGATCTCATTACCTTCAGAAGTTTTCAAAGAAATTCTCTTCAATTTGCAATCAACTATTGCCTGATGACGTGACAACTAGTCCATTCCCAAAATCACGTCAAACTCGTGGAAGGGCAACTCAATCAAGTCTGCCAAGAATTCATACCCCTGAATCCTTAACGGGCAACCCTTGTATACTTTGTTCACCACTACACTGTGGCCCAACGGATTAGTGACCAGAATGTCTTGGTCACTCTCCCCTACTAGTATCCTCCTTTCTACGGGTAGATTGATGCAGATGTATGAATGAGTGGATCCTGGATCCACCAATACATGCACAGATGTATTGTAGAGGGAGACCGTACCCCTGATGATGTCCGGGGTATCTTGCTCCTCCTGAGCTCTAATAGCATAAGCTCTTGCTGGTGGTCTACTGTCAGGCCCCTCTGCTGGCTCAGATGCAGGCCTCTGTGATGGTCCCACAGCGTCAGATTTGCCAGATTTTCTACCTCTTTGCGGTGCAGGAGCAGGTCTGTTTGTTTGTGTTGGAGCAGCTGTAGTAGTTCTGCGTGGACAGTTCCTCAGCTGATGCTCTGTCGACCCATACCTTAAGCAGGCACCAGTCACTCTCCAACACTCCCCCTTATGCCATTTCAGGCAGTGTGGACATGCAGAAGATGCTGGGGCTGGTCTATCCCTGGAGAGCTGCCCAGTGATGGTGTGGACTGGCCTCTCCTTGGGGTGAACTGTGGCACAGGCCCCGAGGTGACCACGACCTTGTGGGCGACCAGAACTCTGTGCGAGATGGACCTCTGAACTTCTTCCCGGATCACGGGAGCTGAACTAGGCCGACCGGTCCCCTCTTCTGCTGTCTATCCCTTCTGGTCTGCTCACTGATTCTTACTTTTTCAACCTTTATTGCAGCTTCCACTAACTTGGTAACTTCTGTGATTCCCAAGGCAGTGAGCTGGATCTTTATGTTGTCATTTAGTCCCTCTTCAAATCTCTTACACCTTTCAGCTTCATTAGGAACTATCTCCCTTCCGTAGCGGCTTAATCGGACGAATTGCTTCTCATACTCGGCCACTGACAACTGTCTCTGCCTCAGATTAATAAACTGTCTCTGCCTCTGAAGGCGAAATGACCAAAATGCCCTCCGTTTGGCTTAACGGGTCAAAATTGTCTGTACCGATTGAAAAATTTTTCTAGGTATTTTCTTGGCATTCTAATGCCATAGGAACCTCAGTGACCCTTCTCTGAAGTCTCAAAAATTATTTTATGAATTTTCTCTCGGGTCTAGGGCTCCAAGTTGCGAGAACCGCAACTTCCCTCTGGGTTACCCATCGCTAGGGCACCGGCTCGTTTAACTTGTTTGTATTTTATTTCTAAAATTTTTCCTAAATTTTTATTATTAATATTTGAGTTAATTATGGTTCCTGACTTTAGTTTAAATATTTTTCCGGACGTTCTAGCTGTCCGGACCGACACCTGGCCACCAAACAAGAGAATGTACGGAGTTGCTACAGGAGGGTGTTACAGGATACATTTACTAATTAATCGGTTATTTTCTCTGATTAATTTTCTGATAAAAATGAGCACAAAACAACCACCACCATCCAATATCCTTGCAAGCATACTTGATCACAATAGGTTGACAGGACCTAATCTGTCTGATTGGCTAAGAAATTTGAAACTTGTCCTGAACCTTGAACATATAGGATATGTTCTAGATTCAAATGTTCCTGGTCCTTTACCTCCAGAGGCCACACAAGAGGAACATGAAACTTTGGACAAGTGGAAGGAGCATGATATGAGAACTAAGTCTTATATGCTTGCTTCCATGAGTAATGAGTTACAGAAGCAACATGAGAACATGCAGAGTGCGAGTGAGATCCTCCTTCACCTACAAGAGTTGTATGGTGAGCATAGTAAGAATGCTAGGTATGAGATATCTAGACAGCTATTCCGTATGAGGATGTCTGAGGGACAGAATGTTGGGGATCATGTCCATAAGATGATTCAGCTGATTGAGCAGTTGGAACATCTTGACTTCAACATGGATTTCCAACTACAAACGGATTTGATACTTCAATCCCTTCCTGAGTCTTTTGGGAATTTTGTGACAAATTTCCATATGACTAAACAGGAATGCACCTTAGCTGGTTTACTCAACATGCTGGTTATTGCCCAAAAGAATATGCCAGGTAATAAAGGAAAAGAGGTAGCTTTGGTTGCATCTTCTTCTACTGGAAAGTCCAACACCAAGAAGGGCAGTAAGAAAAGGAAACCTCATATTCCTGGTCCTTCCAAGAAAATAGCTAAACAGAAAAGGAAGACTAAAGCTGATGGAGGCAAAGGAAAGTGTTTCCACTGCCAAAAGGATGGGCACTGGAAAAGGAACTGCCCAGAGTATCTTGCTTCTCTGAAGGACAAGAAGGATACACCTTCGGAAGGTATATCCATATATTGTTATTTAGATTCTGATGATACTCATAGTTCATCTACAGCTTGGGTTTTAGATACTGGTGTCAGTTCTCACATTTCTAATGATATGCAGGAACTAGCAAACAGTAGCAGCTTGCGTTCTCAAGATATTAGAGTCCGAATTGGCAATGGCTCAACTGTTGAAGCTTTAGCCATAGGATCTAAATCTTTTTACATGTTTGGACATGTTTTGTGTTTGGATAATATTTCATATGTACCTGATGCTTCTAAAAACATCATTTCTATATCTAGTTTGATTAGAAATGGCTATGAATTTCAGTTCACAGATGATGTTTGCAATATTTATTTTGGAAATAAATATGTTGGTTCGGGTTATATGAATGATGGTCTTTATTATTTGGATAATAATGACAAACACAAATTGAATGCAAGAGATCTAAAAGAATGCAATGCCATAGTGAAAATCAACTCAAGTTCAAAATATATTTGGCACTTAAGGTTATGTCATGTTACAGAAGATAGGATTGCAAAACTGGAGAAAATGGGGATTCTATCCTCATTGGGCTCTGAGCCTGCTCCAACTTATGAATCTTGCCTTCAGGGCAAAATGACTAGATCACTCTTTGTTGGACAAGGGCTAAGAGCTGAAAATATTTTGGAGCTAATACATAGTGATGTATGTGGTCCATTTAAAGAAATGGCTAGAGGGGGTTTTCATTATTTTATTACCTTTACTGATGATAAATCAAGGTTTCGGTATTTGTATTTGATGAAATACAAACATGAATCTTTTGAAAAGTTCAAAGAATTTAAATCTGAAGTAGAAAATCAAACAGGAAAGAGTATTAAAGCTCTTCGATCAGATCGTGGAGGTGAATATTTTAGTACTGAATTTGATGAATACTTGAGAGAGCATGGCATTGTTTCTCAGCTGACTCCTCCAGGAATGCCACAACTGAATGGTGTGTCTGAAAGGAGAAATCGTTCCCTATTGGATATGGTACGTAGTATGATGAGCTATACTGATATGCCAATCTTCTTTTGGGGATTTGCATTAGAATCAGCTTTGTATATTCTGAATAGGATTCCATCAAAATCAGTTTCTTCCACACCTTATGATATATGGCATGGAAGAAAACCAAGTCTTAAGCATGTTAAGATTTGGGATTGTCCAGCTTATATCAAAAAGCTGAACACTGATAAATTGGAGACCAGATCAGAAAAAGGTCGATTTGTTGGATATCTAAAAGATAGTTTTGGATATTATTTTTATTTGCCTACTTCACAAAAGGTTATGATAAGTAGAGATGTCACATTTCTTGAACAACAGTTTGTTCAAGAAGGAGGCAAAGGAAGGCAAATAGAGTTAGAATTGGAGAATTCTGACCAACCAACAGATCAGAAGGATATAGATCCATCTAGTCAACCTATACCCGTTGATGAAACATCTACAACTGTTCCTCGTAGAACAACCAGGGTATCTCACCCACCAGTGAGATATGGTTTTCTTCATGAAGAAGAACAAGAGTTATCTACTCATGAAGAAGTAGATCATGGAGATGATCCACTTACTTATGAAGAAGCTATATCAGATATAGACTCTTCAAAATGGATTGATGCTATGAAATCCGAGATTGATTCCATGTATAAGAATCAAGTGTGGGATCTTGTTGACCCACCTAAAGGTATTGTACCTATAGGGAACAAATGGGTTTTCAAGAAGAAAATTGGTTCTGATGGAATGGTAGAGACCTATAAGGCAAGGCTAGTAGTGAAAGGGTTTCGCCAAAGGTAAGGAATCGACTATGAGGAGACTTTCTCGCCTGTTGCCATGCTTAAATCAATTAGGATTTTATTAGTAATAGCTGCATACTATGATTATGAGATTTGGCAGATGGATGTCAAAACAACTTTTCTCAATGGATACATTGAAGAAAACATTTTCATGGAACAACCTAGGGGTTTTGAATCCCAAGATCGTTCCAAGGTATGCAAGCTAAAGCGATCCATTTATGGGTTGAAACAAGCTTCGAGGAGTTGGAACATCCGTTTTGATGAAGCCATTAAATCCTTTGGTTTTATAAAAAATGAGGATGAGCCATGTGTATATAAGAAGGTTAGTGATAGTGCTATCACTTTCCTTGTCTTATATGTGGATGACATACTGTTGATGGGTAATGACACAGGTATGTTGACGACTATAAAGGTATGGTTGTCAAATACTTTCTCCATGAAAGACTTAGGGGAGGCAACCTATAATCTTGGGATTCGTATCTATAGAGATAGAGCGAAAAGAATAATTGGTTTATCTCAAAGTCTATACTTGGAAAAGGTGTTAAAGAGGTTTAACATGCTTGATTCCAAGAGAGGATTGTTACCAGTGAGACATGGTATCCACCTTTCTAAAGAGATGTCTCCAAAGACACCTGAAGAAAGAGATAAGATGGCCAAGATTCCATATGCTTCGGCTATTGGAAGTTTAATGTATGCAATGTTGTGTACTAGGCCGAATATCGCATATGCTGTTAGTTTGACTAGCAGGTATCAATCCAATCCAGGTTTGGAACATTTGGATAGTCACAAGAATATCCTTAAGTACTTGAGAAGAACTAAGGATTTATTCTTGAATTATCGAGGTGGAAAATTGAAAATAGATGGTTATACTGAATATGATTTCAAAACAAATAACGATGATAGAAAGTCTACCTCTGGATATGTGTTCATTTGTAATGGAGGTGCAGTCAGTTGGAAGAGTTCCAAACAGAGCACAACTGCAGATTCCACTACAGAGGCTGAGTATATTGCTGCATCAGATGCTGCAAAGGAAGCTATTTTGATAAAGAAGTTCGTGACAGAACTTACAGTAGTTCCTTCCATTGAGTCAGCAGTTCCACTACACTATGATAACAATGGAGCAGTTATACAGGCTAAGGAACCAAGGTCTCACCAGAAATCCAAACACATAGAAAGGCGCTACCACATTATCGGAGAAATAGTTGGGCGAGGCGATGTAGCCATCCAAAAATAGCATTAGCTGAAAATCCAGCTGATCCATTCATTAAGCCGATGTCACAGATTCAGTTAGACCGACATCTTGAGAAGATAGGTCTAAGATATTGTAATGAATGGCTCTAGTGCTAGTAGGAGATTGTTAGTAGTATGCCTTAGAGCATATCATTTAGTATGTATTTTATACATATTTTTATTAATAAAAGACATTTCCACTTTTCCGTTTACATAAGATACTTATGTGTAATAGAAAAGGTCCATTGATATTTTGTTAGAAATATTATTCTTAAGTTGTTAAGAATATGAGTGACAATATTTCTAGCACAAAGTATCATAAATAGGTTCACAATCGAGGATACTTCATAATAAGGACATGACTTATCCAGAAAGATTGTATTCATGTTTGTTCCTAAGTTATTTATATGAGATATAAATAAGATGGAATGGTGATTCTCATGCCATATAACAAACACGGTAGGCACTTATAAATAATAAGTAGGCCGAACCAGTGACACTTATGACAAGCACATGGAGTTTACTCTTGTCAATGTTTTGGCATAAATCATATCAGTGCATATAATCTTTAGACCTGAGATAGCACAGTTATCTTGTATATAGGTAGTTTGAGTTTGATACTGCTTTCATACTTGTACTATGTATGGGTATATGGGCATGTGTTGGTGTTAGTAGTATGCCCTAGAGCATATCATTTAGTACGTATCTTGTACATATTTTTAATAATAAAAGGCATTTCCACTTTTCCGTTTACATAATATATTTATGTGTAATAGAAAAGGTCCATTGATATTTTGTTAGAAATATTATTCTTAAGTTGTTAAGAATATGAGTGACAATATTTCTAGCACAAAGTATCATAAATAGGTTCACAATCGAGGATACTTCATAATAAGGACATGACTTATCCAGAAAGATTGTATTCATGTTTGTTCCCAAGTTATTTATATGAGATATAAATAAGATGGAATGGTGAGTCTCATGCCATATAACAAACATGATAGGCACTTATAAATGATAAGTAGGCCGAACCAGTGACACTTATGACAAGCACATGGAGTTTACTCTTATCAATGTTTTGTCATAAATCATATCAGTGCATATAATCTTTAGACTTGAGATAGCACAGTTATCTTGTATATAGGTAGTTTGAGTTTGATACTGCTTTCATACTTGTACTATGTATGGGTATATGGGCATTTGTTGGCTCCTGCTAGTTATATATGGAGGTAGGTGTTGATCAAGATGGAATCTGTTCCTCTAAGTAAATAGAGATAAAATCCTTTGTTCATTTAATTGTTCTTGATGTTTCAAGTTCCTGGCCAGGACAGATAGATTTATTCAGAAAAGAGTTTCTGATGAGAAAAATCTTTTAATCAAGAACTGGAATTAAAAGAGAACATAATATTCATAGCAAATGGAGTTTGACATAAACCATGACTCCAGCTTGAGTTGGGATTTTGTAACAGAGAGATTCTAGTGCATGGTAACATATGATTATAGGTTCATTTAAGGTAAATCTTATTACTAATTGGGTGGCCATGGCATGCTATGCTAGGTGTTAACCATGGTCTATGAGGTTCATAAAATGATTTAGAGAAATCAGTTATGGTAAGAAAGAGTTCTGATGATATTAAGAGTTGATATCATGTCTCATTGCCAATTAGTGATGAGCCTAGTAAGTCACACACATACACAAGTTATCACCTACTTAAATATGATTTAATTAATTAATAAAAGAGTTTAATTGATTAATTAAATAGATTTGGTTTGCAATTAAATTGCAAAGTCCCTAGCATGACTTGAAATCAAATCTAGATTATTGGATGTGTAGTATAAATTAAATTTATATTTAAAGTGTTTAAATATGAATTTAATTGATGAGAAATTAATTAATAGGGATTAATTAATTAATTTATATTTGATATAAATTAATTAGAAGAAGAAAATAATTATTTTGGGTTAAGAACTCAAAATTAAGACACAGGGGCATTTTGGTCATTTCACAGTGTGACACGTGGCACCATGAGATGGTGACACATGGCATAACACATAAGCTTGCCAAATGTTTTTTTAATCATGTAAGATGATTAAAATCAAGATTAAATATAGGTTTGACACTTGGCACAATGTGATTGGGTCACTTAAACCTAGAGCTAATCAAAAGGTGACATGTGGCTAGGGTTTAATGTGTTAACCTAGCTATTTAAGTGTGGTTATGAAAAGAAAACATAACCAGCAGCCTCTCCTCTCAATTGTCACTCCACTTTGAGCCTCTCCAGCTATTTCTCTTCATCTCTCATCAATTCAAAGAGATTAGCCATCAATCTCTTGAATTAAGAACACTAGATATTGTTTCTAGTGTCCTGTTTACATCTCTAATCTCTTAAAAGGCAGAACTTGAATTTCTAATTAATAGAAAAGGCTTTAGAAGCTGTTAAAGGGCTGCCATAGGTGTTCTTGGTGTGGACAAGCTAGAGGGACAACATCTGGTGTCCTGAAGACGAATCTCAAAGGCGCATACGCTGCAAAGACATCAAGAGGTTAGTGTAATCGTTCTTGATTTAATCTAGGGTTCCAAAATTAATCTGATTAATTTTAAAATCTTAAATGGCAAATACAGATCCAAAAACATATTAAAAGAGTTTTAATATGTTGTTTATCATTGAAATTAAATAGATAAAAATAAATCTTGCATGGTGCATGTGACCCTAGGTGAAAATTTTTGAATTCAATGGTATAATCTTGTGTTTTTCACGCTTCCGTTCCTTCAATTGGTATCAGAGCCACTATATTTTCCATTTAGATTGTTGATTATATAATTTAATTGTGTGTTTGATTATGAGATCAAGAGATTCATTGCTGGTTGGATCATGAGGTGTGGCGGCACACATGGTGAAGCCACCATTGGTGGCGGCAACAATGGTTCCATGGGTGGTTCAAGGTTTGGCTTTTAATTCTGCAATTGTTGTATGATCTAAGGCCTATTCTTTGACTAATTAAAGTGTTTAATTAGTTGTTTTAATCACACAATTAAATTATGATTCAAATCAGAATTTTAAAAATTGTTTGAATGTGATTCAAATATGAATTTTAAAAGTTGTTTGAATGTGATTCAAATATGAATTTTTAAAGTTGTTTGAATCATATTTAAATCTGATTTTTTAAAATTGATTCAATAAAATTCAGATCTGATTTTTTAAAAAATATTTGAATGTGATTCAAATCTGATTTTTTAAAAAATGTTTGAATGTGATTCAAATCTGAATTTTTGAAGTTGTTTGAATGTGATTCAAATCTGAATTTTTAAATTTGTTTGAATGAGATTCAAATCTGAATTTTTAAATTTATTTGAATCATATTCAAATCTGGATTTTTAAGTTGAATATGAGATATTCAATTTAATTTAAGTATGTATGTTTTATTTAATTGTTAAATAGTGATATGCATGATGGATGATCATGGAGTATAAAAGACCAATGTGATTGGATTTATTTCTTTTATGTTTCTTTGGGATTGTAAATTAATTAATTTATTTTAATTTATTTTGGGCATGTATTATTAAGTTTGTAATATTTTTGGGTTGTAATTTCATTTATTTAAGTTCTTGTAAATTCGCCTTGGTATGCCAAGGATTACTATGTAATATTGGATTGCAAAAAGTTCAAGGAGGTCAAGAGCATTGGTGGGACCAGTGGGAGGAATTCAATATCAAGTGTTGATTATGTACTCCTTCAGCAACTCTTGTAAAATGAATGAATGAAATGCACCTAGGAATGCCCTGATTCAATTCTTGGTGGCTCAGAATTGAATCCCTTAGAAAGTCCATGATCATACCATATTTACTGCTTATCCATGAATGCATGAGATGTATGGGAATGTATGCAATTATATGATTTATGCATGCTAAATGGATAATGTGCAAAGTGAGACCTTAATCCAAACAAATGATTAAGTTGGAAATGCTATAATTAAAGTAATTATAACATAAGCCCTCCATTGGGGCAATTATTTTAAGAAATTTTAAATAGTTGCATGAGATGCAATTAATTTAAGAGATTTTCTTAAGAATAATTGTTAAGCATGAGATGTTGTAAATATGTAAATGGTTTGGTGGCCAATATTGGATGTACCTGAGGACATTAAAATTATTTGCATAATTACTGGCTGAATGGGATCAACTTAACTAATGCAAGATAAGTCAATATTGGATGTACCTGAGATTTTGAGCATTAGGGGCTAGCAAAAGGATTGAACCTCACATGAGATGTGATGGGCAAGGAGTTGCTCACTTATAGTTTATTGTAATTCCAATAATGGATGTACCTGAGGATGATCAATAGAATTATAAGAATTCAATCACCCACTAGAAATCCATCCAACTAGGATTTCCGTTTTCTACTTTGGAAGTGTAGGATTCGCTAAGTTAGTCGGAGGACCAATTTGATTAAAAGACCATAATCATATTTGGTTAATTACATGATACATTTACTAATTAATCTGGTTATTTCTGCAATTAATTTTCTGATAATAATGAGCATAAAACAACCACCACCATCCAATATCCTTGCAAGCATACTTGATCACAACAGGTTGACAGGACCTAATCTGTCTGATTGGCTAAGAAATTTGAAACTTGTCTTGAACCTTGAACATATAGGATATGTTCTAGATTCAAATGTTCCTGTTCCCTTACCTCTAGAGGCCACACAAGAGGAATATGAAACTTTGGACAAGTGGAAGGAGCATGATATGAGAGCTAAGTGTTACATGCTTGCTTCTATGGGTAATGAGTTACAGAAGCAACATGAGAACATGCAGAGTGCGAGTGAGATCCTCCTTCACCTACAAGAGTTGTATGGTGAGCACAACAGGAATGCTAGGTATGAGATATCTAGACAGCTATTCCGTATGAGGATGTCTGAGGGACAGAATGTTGGGGATCATGTCCACAAGATGATTCGGCTGATTGAGCAGTTGGAACATCTTGACTTCAACATGGATTTCCAACTACAAACGGATTTGATCCTTCAGTTCCTTCCTGAGTCTTTTGGGAATTTTGTGACAAATTTCCATATGACTAAACAGGAATGCACCTTAGCTGGTTTACTCAACATGCTGGTTATTGCCCAAAAGAATATGCCAGGCAATAAAGGAAAAGAGGTAGCTTTGGTTGCATCTTCTTCTGCTGGAAAGTCCAACAAAAAGAAGGGCAATAAGAAAAAGAAACCTCAGATTCCTGGTCCTTCCAAGAAAATAGCTAAACAGAAAAGGAAGACTAAAGCTGACAAAGGTAAAGGAAAGTGTTTCTACTGCCAACAGGAAAGTGTTTCCATTGCCAGTAGGAAAGTGTTTCCACTAGCTAGAGTATAGCAATCTAAATGAATGCAATGCCATGGTGAAACCAACTCAAGTTCAAAATATATTTGGCACTTAAGGTTATGTCATGTTGTAGAAGATAGGATTGCAAAACTGGAGAAAATGGGGATTCTATCCTCATTGGGCTCTGAGCTTACTCCAACTTGTGAATCTTGCCTTCAGGGTAAAATGACTAGATCACCCTTTGTTGGACAAGGGCTAAGAGCTGAAAATATTTTGGAGCTAATACATAGTGATGTATGTGGTCCATTTAAAGAAATGGCTAGAGGGGGCTTTCATTATTTTATTACCTTTACTGATGATAAATCAAGATTTGGGTATTTGTATTTGATGAAATACAAACATGAATCCTTTGAAAAGTTCTAAGAATTTAAATCTGAAGTAGAAAATCAAACAGGAAAGAGTATTAAAGCTCTTCGATCAGATTGTGGAGGTGAATATTTGAGTACTGAATTTGATGAATACTTGAGAGAGTATGGCATTATTTCTCAGCTGACTCCTACAGGAACGCCACAGCTGAATGGTGTATCTGAAAGGAGAAATCGTACCCTATTGGATATGGTACGTAGTATGATGAGCTATACTGATATGCCAATCTCATTTTGGGGATTTGCATTAGAATCAGCTTTATATATTCTGAATAGGATTCCATCAAAATCAGTTTCTTCCACACCTTATGAGATATGGCATGGAAGAAAACCAAGTCTTAAGCATGTTAAGATTTGGGGTTGTCCAAATTTATGTCAAAAAGTGAATCTTGATAAATTGGAGACCAGATCAGAAAGAGGACGATTTGTTGGATATCCAAAAGATAGTTTTGGATATTATTTTTATTTGCCTACTTCACAAAAGGTTGTGATAAGTAGAGATGCCACATTTCTTGAACAAGTTTTGTTCAAGAAGGAGGCAAAGGAAGGCAAATAGAGTTAGAATTGGAGAATTCGACCAACGAGCATCGGATGGATATAGATCCATCTAGTCAACCTATACCCATTGATGAAACATCTACAGCTGTTCCTCGTAGAACAACCAGGGTATCTCACCCACCAGTGAGATATGGTTTTCTTCATGAAGAAGAACAAGAGTTGTCTACTCATGAAGAAGTAGATCATAGAGATGATCCACTTACCTATGACGAAGCTATATCAAATATAGACTCTTCAAAATGGATTGATGCTATGAAATCCGAGATTGATTCCATGTATAAGAATCAAGTTTGGGATCTTGTTGACCCACCTGAAGGTATTGTACCTATAGGGAACAAATGGGTTTTCAAGAAGAAAAATTGGTTCTGATGGAAAGGTAGAGACCTATAAGGCAAGGCTAGTAGCGAAAGGGTTTCGCCAAAGGCAAGGAATAGACTATGAGGAGACTTTCTGCTTTGTTGCCATGCTTAAATCAATTAGGATTTTATTAGCAATATGCATACTATGATTATGAGATTTGGCGATGGATGTCAAAATGACTTTTCTCAATGGATACATTGAAGAAAACATTTTCATGGAACAACCTAGGGGATTTGAATCCCAAGATGGTTCCAAGGTATTCAAGCTAAAGCGATCCATTTATGGGTTGAAACAAGCTTCGAGGAGTTGGAACATCCGTTTTGATGAAGCCATTAAATCTTTTGGTTTTATCAAAAAAGAGGATGAGCCATGTGTATATAAGAAGGTTAGTGACAGTGCTATCACTTTCCTTGTCTTATATGTGGATGACATACTGTTGATGGCTAATGATACAGGTATGTTGACGACTATAAAGGTATGGTTGTCAAATACATTCTCCATGAAAGACTTAGGGGAGGCAACCTATATTCTTGGGATTCGCATCTATAGAGATAGAGCGAAAAGAATAATTGGTTTATCCCAAAGTCTATACTTGGAAAAGGTGTTAAAGAGGTTTAACATGCTTGATTCCAAGAGAGGATTGTTACCAGTGAGACATGGTATCCACCTTTCTAAAGAGATGTCTCCAAAGACACCAAGAAAGAGATAAGATGGCCAAGATTCCATATGCTTGGCTATTGGAAGTTTAATGTATGCAATGTTGTGTACTAGGCCGAATATCGCATATCGTTAGTTTGACTAGCGGTATCAATCCAATCCAGTTTGGAACATCTGGATAGTCACAAGAATATCCTTAAGTACTTGAGAAGAACTAAGGATTTATTCTTGATTTATGGAGGTGGAGACTTGCAATTGGATGGTTATACTGATTCTGATTTCCAATCAGATATCGATGATAGACAGTTTACCTCTGGATATGTGTTCAGTTGTAATGGAGGTGCGATCGGTTGGAAGAGTTCCAAACAGAGCACGCATCGCAGATTCCACTATCGAGGTGAGTATATTCGCATCGGATGTTGCAAAAGAAGTCGTTTTGGATAAAGAAGTTCGTGACAGAACTTACAGTAGTTCCTTCCATTGAGTTAGCAGTTCCACTACACTGTGACAATAATGGAGCAGTCATACAGGCTAAGGAACTAAGGTCTCACCCAAAATCCAAACACATAGAAAGGCACAACCACATTATCAGAGATATAGTTGGGCAAGGCGATATAGCCATGCAGAAAAATAACATCAGCTGAAAAATCCAGCTGATCCATTCACTAAGCTTTTGTCACAAGTTCAGTTAGAGCGGCCTCTTGAGAAGATGGGTCTAAGATATTGTAATGAATGGCTCTAGTGCTAGTGGGAGATTGTTAGTAGTATGCCCTAGAGCATATCATTTAGTATGTATCTTGTACATATTTTTATTAATAAAAGGCATTTCCACTTTTCCATTTACATAATATATTTATGTGTAATAGAAAAGGTCCATTGATATTTTGTTAGAAATATTATTCTTAAGTTGTTAAGAATATGAGTGACAATATTTCTAGCACAAAGTATCATAAATAGGTTCACAATCGAGGATACTTCATAATAAGGACATGACTTATCTAGAAAGATTGTATTCATGTTTGTTCCCAAGTTATTTATATGAGATATAAATAAGATGGAATGGTGAGTCTCATGCCATATAACAAACATGATAGGCACTTATAAATGATAAGTAGGCCGAACCAGTGACACTTATGACAAGCACATGGAGTTTACTCTTGTCAATGTTTTGTCATAAATCATATCAGTGCGTATAATCTTTAGACCTGAGTGCATAGTTATCTTGTATATAGGTAGTTTGAGTTTGATACTGCTTTCATACTTGTACTATGTATGGGTATATGGGCATGTGTTGGCTCCTGCTAGTTATATATGGAGGTAGGTGTTGATCAAGATGGAATCTGTTCCTCTAAGTAAATAGAGATAAAATCCTGTGTTCATTTAATTGTTCTTGATGTTTCAAGTTCCTGGCCAGGACAGATAGATTTATTCGTAAAAGAGTTTCGATGAGAAAATCTTTTAATCAAGAACTGGAATTAAAAGAGAACATAATATTCATAGCAAATGGAGTTTGACATAAACCATGACTCCAGCTTGAGTTGGGATTTTGTAACAGAGAGATTCTAGTGCATGGTAACATATGATTATAGGTTCATTTAAGGTAAATCTTATTACTAATTGGGTGGCCATGGCATGCTATGCTAGGTGTTAACCATGGTCTATGAGGTTCATAAAATGATTTAGAGAAATCATTTATGGTAAGAAAGAGTTCTGATGATATTAAGAGTTGATATCATGTCTCATTGCCAATTAGTGATGAGCCTAGTAAGTCACACACATACACAAGTTATCACCTATTTAAATATGATTTAATTAATTAATTAAAGAGTTTAATTGATTAATTAAATAGATTTGGTTTGCAATTAAATTGCAAAGTCCCTAGCATGACTTGAAACCAAATCTAGATTATTGGATGTGTAGTATAAATTAAATTTATATTTAAAGTGTTTAAATATGAATTTAATTGATGAGAAATTAATTAATAGGGATTAATTAATTAATTTATATTTGATATAGATTAATTAGAAGAAGAAAATAATTATTTTGGGTTAAGAACTCAAAATTAAGACACAGGGGCATTTTGGTCATTTCACAGTGTGACACGTGGCACCATGAGATGGTGACACATGGCATAACACATAAGCTTGCCAAATGTTTTTTTTTAATCATGTAAGATGATTAAAATCAAGATTAAATATAGGTTTGACACTTGGCACAATGTGATTGGGTCACTTAAACCTAGAGCTAATCAAAAGGTGACATGTGGCTAGGGTTTAATGTGTTAACCTAGCTATTTAAGTGTGGTTATGAAAAGAAAACATAACCAGCAGCCTCTCCTCTCAATTGTCACGCCACTTTGAGCCTCTCCAGCTATTTCTCTTCATCTCTCATCAATTCAAAGAGATTAGCCATCAATCTCTTGAATTAAGAACACTAGAAATTGTTTCTAGTGTCCTGTTTACATCTCTAATCTCTTAAAAGGCAGAACTTGAATTTCTAATTAATAGAAAAGGCTTTAGAAGCTTTTCAAGGGTTGCCATAGGTGTTCTTGGTGTGGACAAGCTAGAGGGACAACATCTGGTGTCCTGAAGACGAATCTCAAAGGCGCAGACACGCTGCAGCACATCAAGAGGTTAGTGTAATCGTTCTTGATTTAATCTATGGTTCTAAAATTAATCTGAATAATTTTAAAATCTTAAATGGCAAATACAGATCCAAAAACATATTAAAAGAGTTTTAATATGTTGTTTATCATTGAAATCAAATAGATAAAAATAAATCTTGCATGGTGCATGTGACCCTAGGTGAAAATTTTTGAATTCAATGGTATAATCTTGTGTTTTTCACGTTTCCGTTCCTTCAGTTGGCTCCTACTAGTTATATATGGAGGTAGGTGTTGATCAAGATGGAATCTGTTCCTCTAATAAAATAGAGATAAAATCCTATGTTCATTTAATTATTCTTGATGTTTCCAGTTCCTGGTCAGGACAGATAGATTTATTCAGAAAAGAGTTTCTGATGAGAAAATCTTTTTAATCAAGAACTGGAATTAAAAGAGAACATAATATTCATAGCAAATGGAGTTTGACATAAACCATGACTCCAGCTTGAGTTGGGATTTTGTAACAGAGAGATTCTAGTGCATGGTAACATATGATTATAGGTTCATTTAAGGTAAACCTTATTACTAATTGGGTGGCCATGGCATGCTATGCTAGGTGTTAACCATGGTGTGTGAGGTTCATAAAATGATTTAAAGAAATCATTTATGGTAAGAAAGAGTTCTGATGATATTAAGAGTTGATATCATGTCTCATTGGCAATTAGTGATGAGCCTAGTAAGTCACACACATACACAAGTTATCGCCTATTTAAATATGATTTAGTTAATTAATTAAAGAGTTTAATTGATTAATTAAATAGGTTTGGTTTGCAATTAAATTGCAAAGTCCCTAGCATGACTTGAAACCAAATCTAGATTATTGGATGTGTAGTATAAATTAAATTTATATTTAAAGTGTTTAAATATGAATTTAATTAATGAGAAATTAATTAATAGAGATTAATTAATTAATTTATATTTGATATAAATTAATTAGAAGAAGAAAAATAATTATTTTGGGTTAATAACTCAAAATTAAGACACATGGGCATTTTGGTCATTTCACAGTGTGACACGTGGCACCGTGAGATGGTGACACATGGGATTACACATAAGCTTGCCAAATGTTTTCTAATCATGTAAGATGATTAAAATCAAGATGAAATATAGGCTTGACACTTGGCACAATGTGATTGGGTCACTTAAACCTAGAGCTAATCAAAGGGTGACATGTGGGAAGGGTTTAATGTGTTAACCTAGCTATTTAAGTGTGGTTATGAAAAGAAAAAAGAACCAGCAGCCACTCCTCTCCTTTCTCATGCCACTTTGAGGTTTTTTATCTATTCTTCTTCATCTCTCATCAATTCAAAGAGATTAGCCATCAATCTCTTGAATTAAGAACACTAGAAATTGTTTCTAGTGTCCTGTTTACATCTCTAATCTCTTAAAAGGCAGAACTTGAATTTCTAATTAATATAAAAGGCTTTAGAAGCTGTTCAAGGGCTGCCATAGGTGTTCTTGGTGTGGACAAGCTAGAGGGACAACATCTGGTGTCCTGAAGACGAATCTCAAAGGCGCAGACACGCTGCAGTGCATCAAGAGGTTAGTGTAATCTTTTTTTATTTAATCTAGGGTTCTAAAATTAATCTGATTAATTTTAAAATCTTAAATGGCAAATACAGATCCAAAAACATATTAAAAGAGTTTTAATATGTTGTTTATCATTGAAATCAAATAGATAAAAATAAATCTTGCATGGTGCATGTGACCCTAGGTGAAAATTTTTGAATTCAATGGTATAAACTTATGTTTTTCACGCTTCCTTTCCTTCATCCCATACAGGTGTTTGCTGGTTTTACAACCACTGCAAGTGCATAGATCGCTAATAAGTAATAAAATAATGAGGACAGTATCATTCCCATGAGGACCATGTTGAGTACTGAACTATAGTGATTTTAATTATCTAGGTGATCGAATTGTATAGAAATAGTAATTAAATCTAAATTAAAAGAAATAAAATCTAAAATAATTTACTAAACTTGAATATTAATAGATAAAGGAATTCTTCACACTTCTATCAATTATAGAATCAATCTAATTTATTCAATAAATGGGAGATTATTACTTTGATGGAAATTAATCCTAAGTTATCTTAAGTCCTCTCTCAAGGCACTCAAAGTGTAATTTAATTAACCTAAACTCTACTTTCATGGTGATTAAATTAATTAAACTTTAAGATCTTTGATTAATTTTGGAACTCCACAAGGGTCATCAGCCTATCTCTAGGTTAGATTTCCTAGGTTCAAAATCCTGATTTTCTAATACTAATCTTCACCATTTAGTTCTTTAATTAGTATCTTATATCATAGCTAGTTGGGTACTATAACACCCCTTACCCGGTCAATAGTATAGTCGAGCAAGGAATATCACATTCTGTGCCGGAGCACCTTATCTTATCTTGTCTTATTCATTATTAGTTTTAATGTCATTATATTTTAAATTACCATATCTTTATGGAGAAACTGACGGAGTTTCCCCTGTTTATTAATATTTGATCTATTAAAATAAATTTCCTATCTATAAATTTCATCATAAATTTCAATCATTTCAACTCATATTTCATCATATCAATATCATATCATGCCTTCATCCACTCATATAAACTTTGCAAAATCATTCATGTAGAAATCATCTCATTTCATTTATAGAGTTCAAGTATACAAGTTACATGATTCGTATACAATCTCAAAATCAATTACAAAACTTTCCTATTTACAATGCTCAAGAAGAATACATATATCTGATATCCATGGGCTCTACAAAAATGAAAAGCTGAGGTGACCACTCTCCTACTGCAGATCTGATCACTATTGGACTCCATCTCTAGTACCTACATGTGGACAAACCGACACGCTAAGCATATTGCTTAGTGGTGTAATAATATATAATGGAAATAAACTAAATAAATAGAAGTACATATTTCATATGTATAACACTACAATAGAAATGCATTTCATGATTTATCAGTGTTTTACAGTTTATTGGTCTTTTCCACTTATTTGTATGATATTCAATCAAATTAATTCATTTCATTGCCCAAGCAACCTATAATAGACTGTTTAAACTAGATACACTGGAGTATACTAGTTACACACCCATGTGTCTATCATGTATAAATCTGTCAGGCATAAAGCCAGCGGGCAGGCATGAAGCCAGTAAAATCATGTAGGGTAAAAAGTTAACGAGCAGACATATAAGCCAGAAGAATAATCATATCAAACATACATTGTCTATCAATGATCACTCATAAAGTAGGCTCAAAAGCCATGGGCAGTACTGTATCTGTAGTCCATAATTGACATGCCAATTGATCCAACTCGTACATATAAGTCTAGGCATACAAGGGCAAATTTAATGTTCTTATGTGTTCATAAATTTCAATATCTAATCACTTGTGTTATTCATGCTTCATAGCATTAGTGCACTATTTATAGTGGGAACATAAGTCCCAATGACTTGTTCATGTAGTTCATGTGATCATTAAACCATTTACATCAAGTTATTTTTACATTTCAAGTCATTTGGGAAAGATTCAAGAATTTCTAGAATTGGGGTTGTAAGTTTCCCTAGTAATTTGGCCAAGATGCAAAATCTGTTTCGCCACACTTCCTTCATGGAAGTTGTTCCTTTATGTCTTAACTTTATTTTCCTTTTTGAATCATTCAATTTGGAGTTTTGTAGCCCTAAATATGGTTAAATTTCCAATGTTGTTCCAAACATTGAATTATGCAAATCAATGCTATCAGAATTTTTACCAAATCTTGCATCCCATATCTAAGCATCTTAAGCTCAAATTTTTATTTAAGTCCCTAGAATAAAGTTTTAGATCCTTATCTTAGGTTTCCAAATCAATTTGATTCACCTCAATTGAAGTTTTCTAGTGGAAGTTATGACCTGTTGGGTATCCGGAGGTCATGAGGCAAGTCTACTGGATTTCAAAATTCCAGCATTGTCACCACTAACTTGTCCTAACAATTTCTCTAAGTTGCCTTAAGTTCTGGGCTCTGGTCAAAGGAGAAAAGTTTTAGTTCTATGTCTTATGAGGATTTTGGCTTTAGAATCACTGCATTTTCAGTTTTCTATTTTGAGTTATGGAATTTTTACTAAAACTGGTTAGGTACCCGAAATTCAGGATTTCCATGTTTGGTTCAAGTGCAGGCAGATTTATTGATCCAAATTTGTCCAGTAATTTGGTTGAGTTAAGTTCATAATTTAGCCTTAAGTTCTGCCTATGAAATGTTCTCCTATGTCTTAGGTTTCCATGGGTTCAAGAATCAGGTCAATTGGAGTTTCCTAGAGTGAGTTATGACAATTTAAGATTACTATTCATGTGGTCATTCTGCTTCTATCCAGAATTGCCATTCCAGATTCAAGGTTGAATTAGGGTATCCTATGGTCATTTTCTGAGCAGGCTTCCTTCATGAAAATTGTGGCATTATGTCTTAGGTTTCATTTGAAATTAGTCTCACACCAATTGGAGCTATGTAACTCTACTTGTGCTCATCCAAATCTGCTAGACTCAGAGGTTCAGAATTCAGCATATTGACCAATTTCTAATTCATTAATTCAACTCAACAACCAACTTCATTTCATGCTCAATACACATAATTTGGTCAATATTTGGCCTCAAAAACATTAATTATACTTCATGGCATCAAAACCCTAATTTTCCCAAAATTTCCAAACCCGAATTTTTCCAATTCCTAATCTCATGCAATCCAACATACTTTTCATACATATATTTCATTTCACACTAAGATTCATGCTTAACTTTATTAAAATGTCAAAAGCCCCAAATTTCCTAGGTTGACCCAAATTCTCTTTCTTCCATTCATGCATGATCCTGTTAGTAGTATGCTCTAGAGCATATCATTTTGTATGTATTTTGTATATATTTTATTAATAAAAGGCAATTTCACCTTTCCATTTACATAATATATTTATGTGTAATAGAAAAGGTCCATTGATATTTTATTAGAAATTCTATTATTAAGTTGTTAAGAATATGAGTAACAGTATTTCTAGCACAAAGTATCATAAACCGATTCACAATCGAGGATACTTCACAAAGGACATGACTTGTCCAGAAAGTTTGTAATCATATTTGTTTCCAAGGTATTTATATGAGATATAAATAAGATGGAGTGGTGAGTCTCATGCCACATAACAAACATAATAGGCACTTATACACGATAAGTAAGCCGAACCAGTGACGCTTATGACAAGTACATGGAGTTTACTCTTATCAATGCATTGTCATATATCATATCAGTGCATATAATCTTTAGACCTGAGATAACACTATTATCTTGTATATAGGTGGTTTGAGTTTGATACTACTTTCATACTTGTACTGTGTATGGGTATATGGACATGTGTTGGCTTCTACTAGTTATATATGGAGATAGGTGTTGATCAAGATGAAATTCGTTACCCTAAGTAAATAGGGATAAAATCCTATGTTCATTTAATTGTTCTTGATGTTTCAAGTTCCTGGTCAAGACAGACAAATTTAGTCAGAAAATAGTTTCTGATAAGAAAATCTAATTAATCAAGAACTGGAATTAAAAAATAACATAATGTTCATAGCAAATGGGATTTGACATTAACAATGACTCCAGCTCGAATTGGGATTTTATAATGAAGAGATTCTAGTGCATGGTAATATATGATTAAAGGTTCATTTAAGGTATTCCTTATTACTGATTGGGTGGCCATGGCATATTATGCTAGGTGTCAACTATGGTCTATGAGATGCCTGAAATGATTTAGAGAAATCATTTATGGTAAGAAAGAGTTCTAATGATATTAAGAGTTAATATCATTTCTCATTGCCAATAAGTAATGAGCCTAGTAAGTCACACATCTGCACAAGCTAATCACCATTTAAAATGTAATTTAATTGATTAATTAAAGAGTTTAATTAATTAATTAAAGAGTTTAATTAATTAATTAAAGATGTTTGGTTTGCAATAAGATTGCAAAGTCTCTAGCATGACTTGAAACCAAATCTAGGTTATTGGATGTATAGTACAAATTAAATTTATATTTAATTTGATTAAATATAAATTTAATTATGAGAAATTAATTAATGGAGATTAATTAATTAATTTATATTTGATAGAAATTGATTTAAAGAGGAGAAATTATAATTTTGGGTTAAGAACTAAAATTAAAAAGTAAGGGCAAATTGGTCTTTTCACATGGTGACATGTGGCACCATGAGATGGTGACACATGGCACCATATGATCTTGCCACTTGTCTTCCTATGATGGAAGACCACATGTCCTGATTTAAATTGAGCTTGACACTTGGCTTCATAGGATTAAATCAAATAATAACAAGATGGGATCTTGTGATGACATGTGGCAAGGAAGTAAGTTAGGGTTTGACCTAAGTATATAAAGAAAAAAATTACTTTTCTCTTTTCTCTTAAGTTGGATGGCAATTTGGTCTCTTTTTCTCCTCTTCAATTTCTCAATTTATTCAAAGGAAAAACTTTGATTTCCTCTTGAATTAAAATTATTAAAAAGTGTTTCTAACTCCCAATACATTCATGCAACCTTCACAAAGCATAAACCCCATCTCAAAATTGGTTGACAAGGCTTGAGTAGCCAATCTAGGGGCTGCCATTGCAACTTTGGTGTGTGCTTGTAGTGGACAAACTAGAGGGATAACATTTGGGGTCCTAAGAACATCCTAAGAGGCTTTAATTATGCATCAAGAGGTTAGTACCTAAAATCCCTCTTTTAGTTAGGGTTTAATTGAATTAAATGTTAATTCATAATCTTTAATGACAAATGAAATTTTAATGCTTGCTAAAATATGTTTTGGTATGCAATTGGGCATTAGAAATTGATTAGGATCATAATACACTTGCTATGGTGCTTGTAACCTTAGAAATAATTTTTAAAATTCAAGGTTCTAATGGCCTTTATTCACACTTTCACTCCTTCAGATCTCTTCAAATTTTTATGCAATTCCCTCACCCTTCCACTCAATTTATTTGTGAGAAGAAGAAAGAAAAGTGAGGATAGCACTAACCTCACTTGCCTAATTCTTCAAGCTTCCAAATCTTCAATTGCTCTTATTCTTTTTACTTCTAATCACTCTAAAAAGGTGCAAGAACAAGTTTTAGTGTTGGGAATTAGGGGAAATATGGAAGAAATCTAAGGGAAATGGAGCTTTGGAAGAGAAGCAATGGAGGAAGACAAGGGAGAGAGAGTGGGCAGCACTTGTGGGAAGGAAGAGAAGAAGAAATCTTTTCATTTTAGGGTTTTGTCTCTTACTTATATATTTATCATCTTTTTAAATTTTATTTTTAATTTGGTTATGCTTATGTCATAATTTTAATTAAGTTGTCATTTCTTTTCATTTTCTTCTTTTATTTACACATCTCTATTTAAATTTTCATCAAATTTCTTCATATTTTATTACATTAATTTCACTTAATTTAATTGACATTTTGGTCAAAATTAACTCTAGGGATGAATTAACCAAAATGCCTTTCATCGGGTTATAGTCCATTTCTTTCATTAATACCTATATTTTCCATAACCCAATGGTTACTTGATTTTTATTCTACTTATTTTCAATTATTTGTCATCTTATTTTTAGTTCTCAAACTGGCTTTGAATAATATTATCCACTGACTGAAAATGGTACTATTCAGAGCTTAAGAAATTTGTGGTGTTACAGGTACCAACACATAGCATGCATTAAGGACACAAGAGATTTAATCAAAGAATAAAACTCCCAACATATTAAATAAAATCAAATCAGATCCATAATTAAATTGGGAGTGCTACATCCCTAACCCTAGAATAAAGAGACTACTCACACATGATGAGTTTTACAATCAAGTTTATAAAATAAAGACAAGACATAAGAAGAAAAAGAATGGAAGAACCCAGGTGGAAAACTGCAGTCTTGGACTTTTGGAATTTCAGCTGACAATTCCTTATAGTAATCTTACAGGTCTTGTTTCTCCTTTGCCTTTCTTGAAGTTAATATGCATTCTTAAATATAAATTCTGCTCCCCTCCTCTCAATTCATAACATGTTGTAGACCTAAATTAACTTGGAGGAGAGTAGTTCAACATGACTTAGAAGCATTACACATTTCTGAGGATTTAACCCAAAATCGTTCAGAGTGGAAAAAGCGAATCCATATAGCCGACCCCAAATTTTTGGGATAAAGGCTTAGTTGAGTTGAGTTGAGTTGAGTTGAGTATAAAAACTCTAATTTCATAGTCCAAGAAGTCTTAGAAGTCCATCCGTGTTGGGTTAGATGCAAGTAAAGTCAAGTCAAAATTGCTGTCAGGATACTTTACATGGGCTATGTAGTGTTACATGCCCTAGCTCATGTAACTTTCTGCCACTTCAATTTTTAGCGTTCTTTCATCTAGAAGGTTACACAGGGTGTAGGAAAGTACACGGGTTTGTTTACACGGGCCATGTAAAGCTTTTGGCCCCATATTCTTCACGTTTTGACCTCCAAATCTCGTCCAAACTTGCCTTTGATTCTAGAACCACATAAAAACACCTGATGAAATATAAAAATCAGTGAATTGAGTTGGATTAACATATTTTCTAAAATAATACTAAAAACACATAAAAATAAACATGGAAGGAGACTAAATGCCAATAAAATGCAATGAATGTTAACCTCAAATATCTGTATAATTTGACTTCATCAAATAATCCCAAACTCAAACCTTTGCTTGTCGTCAAGCAAAATAAAACTTTTTAAAAACTCATTGGAGTACTTAGAAACATAACCAAAAACTTAACTGGTGCATGATTGAGCACTATTTAACCTTCATACCATGTTTCAACTTTTAAGGCATAAAGACCTTAGTAGTTGCCTATTAGAACCTCACCTACCTTATGGTGTTTTAACTAATTATTCCTCTGTACAAGGCCATTAATAAGTCACAAATAATGTGACGCCCCTTACCCGTCTACTGTATAGCTGAGCAAGAAGTGCCACATTCAGTGCCTGAGCACCCTATCTTGTCTTATCATATCCATTGTAAAATTTTAATATCATTTAAAATAGGTAATCCATGTGTAGAATTTTTTTTTGTATAACTTATTTCTGTGGAGACCGGGACAGAGCCTCCTCTGTTTTGTTAGCATCTGGCGAGTTCCACTAATCACCTGTTAGCATGTTCACATTCATTTCACACATTTCCATATCATATTCTATTGTATCATATCATTCACAATTATTTATGAGATCTCAAAAGGGTATTATCGATTGCATTCATCTAGAAATTCATAGATAATAATTTATAAGTTTACTTACAATCTCAAAGTTTAATTTCAATCCAAAATGAAATACATCATGTGTTTATCTACAATGAATAAATGAACAAAATCTAGACATACATGGACCCTACCAATAAAATTACAACTGTCGAGGTGACTAGTAGACACTAGCAAATCTAATCGGCCTCTGTATGAGTACTACTGCTGTTGCAGCTGTAGCTGATGGGACTGGTCTCTAGTACCTACACAATGGAAAACTAACTCGCTAAGCATAACGCTTTGTGGTGCAAAATTTATAATAACAATAATTAAACAATTGAAATAATAATTCTACATGGCAATTCATAATTTCTAGGTGTTTTACATTTTTATTGCACTTTGGAAACAATTGAAATTATCGGGATCTTTTCTGTTTACTTATTGTATATTAGGTCTTAATTAATCATTATCGGTGCTCAAGAAACCTACAACAGATTATAAAAACTGGATACATGGGAGTATACTAGTTAGACAGCCATATGTCTATCCAGTACATGTCAGTCATGTCAGGCATGAAGTGTAACACACCTCACCCGACTACAGTGTATCCGAGCAAGGTGTGCTACATTCGATGCCGGAGCACCCTAACTTATCTTACTTTATTTCTTTAAAAAAAATAAATTCGTTTAATTTAATATTAATTATTTTTTACGGAGAAATTAATGGAGTTTTCCTTATTTTACTATCGTTTGACGTGTTTTACTATTCACCTATTTGAAATTCAACAATAATATTTTAAAATAAAAATCTCATCATTTCATGCATCAGCTATATATTTCAATTCCGTATTGAAATCCATACAATTTCATTCATATGCATTTCCGTACATTCCCATTCATGCTCAACTCATATATGAAAATTTTCAATCTTCATTAATTTATATGAAATACAATTTAATCACATATGAATTAACTGATTTATTAATTTACATCATATACCTATTAATTACATTTTCATAATTTACATTATAATACTATAACTAAGCATTTTATATAACATACAAATTATGACCTATATGGGCCCTATCTACATGCATTGCTGAGGAGGTAACGACCTTGAATACTTTAGACACTTCTGCAAATCAGAACTCAAAAATCTCTATTTAATATTTGCTAAGTATTAGCTTCAGTACCTGTGCGAGGGAAACAAATCCATCGCGCTAAGCATTTCTGCTTAGTAGTGCAATAATATAATAAAGAAGTAATATACAAAATACAGATGGAAAAAAAACATGGTTCAGATAATTTAGATCTAATTATGCTTGAATAAGGTTTCTAAAATTTAATATCCTTTTTTTTTCTTTTCCTAATTTAGTCCTCTTTGCAGGTGCTTAGTTCATAAGGTTACAGTTAGAATATGCACTATACTAATATTCTAATAGCATTATTCTTAACTTAATATTATTATGAAAGGTACATTTGTAACATTTATTTAAATTATATTTCTATTGCTAATCTTTTTATATCCTTTAATTCAAAACCTTCTAGGTTATCTTAAATTATTTCATAATAACTAGAGCTCCCAGTGCATTCAATAATAGATGAATTTTTTTTTTTTTTTTTCATCAGTCCAGTTCATTTCAATTCTTACTAGCATTTTATTAATCGTTTTCTTGATGATTATGAGTGTCTTTTTATTGTAACCATTCTTGTTCTTTATCTTGATATTTAATTTCCTTACTTCCTTTTGTAGGAGCGGAAGCATAAAAAACACAAGTTTATATAATTGAATTCAAAAACTTTTCACCTAGGGTCACACGCATCATGTAAGATTTATTTTTATCTATTTGATTTCAATGATAAACAATATATTAAAACTCTTTTAATATGTTTTTGGATCTACATTTGCCATTTAGGATTTTAGAATTAATCAGATTAATTTTAAGAACCCTAGATTAGATCAAGAACAAGTGCACTAAACTCTTGATGCACTGTAGTGTGTTTGTCACCTTTGGTATGCGTCTTTAGGACACCAGATGTTATCCCTCTAGCTTGTCCACATCAAGATCACCTATGGCAGCCTTTGAACAGCTTCTAAAGCTTTTTCTATGAATTAGAAAATCAAGTTTTGCCTTTTCAGAGATAACAGATGTAAACTGGACACTAAAAATGATTTCTAATATTTTTAATTCAAGAGATTGTTTGCTAATCACTTTGAATTAATGAGAGATGAAGAATAAGAGAGGGAGAGGCAGCCAAGGGGTGGCGGCACCTTTGAGAATACAGTAGCTTGTGTAATTTGTTCTTACATCCTTACACTTATATAGCTAGGTCACCACTTAAAACCCTTGCCACATGTCACATTTTGATTAGCTCTAGGTTTAATTGACACAATCATATTGTGCCAAGCGTCAAACCTATATTTAATCTTGATTTTAATCATCTTACATGATTAAAAGACATATGGCAAGCTTATGTGTAGTGCCATGTGTCACCACCTCATGGTGCCACAAGTCACCACCTCATGGTGCCACATGTCACCACCTCATGGTGCCACATATCACCCTGTGAAATGACCAAACTGCCACTGTCTTAATTTTGAGTTCTCAACCCAAAATAATTATTTCTCTCCTTCAATTTATATCAAATATAAATTAATTAATTAATCTCTATTAATTAATTTTTCATTAATTAAATTCATATTTAAACACTTTAAATATAAATTTAACTTATACTATACATCCAATAACCTATATTTGGTTTCAAGCCATACTAGGGACTTTGCAATCTAATTGCAAACCAAACCTATTTAATTAATCAATTAAACACTTTAATTAATTAATTAAATCATATTTAATTTGGTGATTACTTGTGTATGTGTGTGACTTACTAGACTCATCACTAATTGGCAATGAGACATGATATCAACTCTTAATATCATTAGAACTCTTTCTTACCATAAATGATTTCTCTAAACCATTTTATGCACCTTATAGACCATAGTTAACACCTAGCATAGCATGTCATGGCCACCCAATCAGTAATAAGGTTTACCTTAAATGAACCTATAATCATATGTTACCATGAACTAGAATCTCTCTGTTACAAAATCCCAACTCAAGCTAGAGTCATGGTTTATGTCAAACCCCATTTGCTATGAATATTATGTTCTCTTTTAATTCCATGTAACACCCCTATGTTCGATAGTGCGTTCTACTATTCTGGTGACCAGTGTCTGTCCGGACAGCTAGAATGCCTAGAGCTACATTTAAATATTAGTGATGAGACATAAAATAATGAAATACAAGAAAAGAAAATGCAATAAAAACAAAGGAAAAATAATAGCAATAAAATGTAACCAAGTTAAACGAGCCGAAAACCATAGCGATGGGTGACTGCATCGGGAAGTTGCGGCATGGATTGTTGACTAGCCCTGGACTGCAGGGAAACCTGGAAAATAATTTTTTATACTTAAATAAACATCTATTGAAGTATAAATGACATTAGAAATGTCAAAGAAAAATTAATTAATCAGTACAAAAAAAAAAGAGAAATCGAGAAAATGACAAAACTCGGTGTTGCTGAAAAATTGAAAATGCAACCCGAATGGGGCATTGTGGTCATTTGACATCCCAAGTTGTCTTTTGACCTAAATTTCCATTAAAAATAAATGATATTACACTTTGAAAATATCATGGAAAATTAAAATGGTTGTACATAATTTAAATAGAGAAAGAAATGAGGTAAAAAGTGGGAATTGTGAAACTTTGGATTAATTAATCTTAACCACACTTAGTGCTCCACTAAGAGAAGTTAGTAGACATTAAAATATCACAAATGGGACAGCATAAGTCATCTTCGCACCAGCCAAAGCTCTCCCATGAAAGCTTCCATGGCCAAAGTGAAAACACCTCCATGCACCATGATTTAGCCATAAAAAGCTTAAGCTCCCTTCATTAAACTTGACCTCCATACCTTGGGCATGAAGGAACGGAAGCGTGAAAAACACAAGTTTATACCATTGAATTCAAAATTTTCACCTAGGGTCACATGCATCATGCAAGATTTATTTTTATCTATTGGATTTCAATGATAAACAACATATTAAAACTCTTTTAATATGTTTTTGGATCTGTATTTGCCATTTAAGATTTTAAAATTAATCAGATTAATTTTAGAACCCTAGATTAAATCAAGAACGATTACACTAACCTTTTGATGCACTGCAGCGTATCTGCGCCTTTGAGATTCATCTTCAGGACACCAGATGTTGTCCCTCTAGCTTGTCCACACCAAGAACACCTATGGAAGTCCTTGAACAGCTTCTAAAGCCTTTTCTATTAATTAGAAATTCAAGTTCTGCCTTTTAAGAGATTAGAGATGTAAACAAGACACTAGAAATAATTTCTAGTGTTCTTAATTCAAGAGATTGATGACTAATCTCTTTGAATTGATGAGAGATGAAGAAGAATAGAGGGAGGGCTGCAAAATGGCGTGACCAAGGAGTGTGGCTGCTGGTTGTATTTTATTTTCTCATAACAACACTTAAATAGCTAGGTTAACACATTAAACCCTTGCCACATGTCAGCCTTTGATTAGCTCTAGGTTTAAGTGACCCATTCACATTGTTGCAAGTGTCAAACCTATATGTAATCTTGATTTTAATCATCTTACATGATTAAAAAAACATTTGCAAGCTTATGTGTTATGCCATGTGTCACCATCTCATGGTGCCACGTGTCACACTACAAAATGACCAAAATGCCCCTGTGTCTTAATTTTGAGTTCTCAACCCAAAATAATTATTTTTCTTCTTCTAATTAATTTATATCAAATATAAATTAATTAATTAATCTCTATTAATTAATTTCTCATTAATTAAATTCATATTTAAACACTTTAAATATAAATTTAACTTATATTATACATCCAATAATCTAGATTTGGTTTCAAGTCATGCTAGGGACTTTGCAAACTAATTGCAAACCAAACCTATTTAATTAATCAATTAAACTCTTTAATTAATTAATTAATTAAATCATATTTAATTAGTTGATAACTTGTATATGTGTGTGACTTACTAGGCTCATCACTAATTGGCAATGAGGCATGATATCAACTCTTAATATCATCAGAACTCTTTCTTACCATAAATGATTTCTCTAAATCATTTTATGAACCGCATAGACCATGGTTAACACCTAGCATAGCATGCCATGGCCACTCAATTAGTAATAAGGTTTACCTTAAATGAACCTATAATCATATGTTAGCATGCACTAGAATCTCTCTGTTACAAAATCCCAACTCAAGCTGGAGTCATGGTTTATGTCAAACTCCATTTGCTATGAATATTATGTTCTCTTTTAATTTCAGTTCTTGATTAAAAAGATTTTCTCATCAGAAACTCTTTTCTGAATAAATCTATCTATCCTGGCCAGGAACTTGAAGCATCAAGAACAATTAAATGAACATAGGATTTTATCTCTATTTACTTAGAGGAACAGATTCCATCTTGATCAACACCTACCTCCATATATAACTAGTAGGAGCCAACACATGCCCATTTACCCATACACAGTACAAGTATGAAAGAAGTATCAAACTCAAACTACCAATATACAAGATAACTGTGCTATCTCAGGTCTAAAGATTATATGCACTGATATGATTTATGACAAAACATTGACAAGAGTAAACTCCATTTGCTTGTCATAAGTGTCACTGGTTCGGCCTACTTATCATTTAAAAGTGCCTATCATGTTTGTTATATGGCATGAGACTCACCATTCCATCTTATTTTTATCTCATATAAATAACTTGGGAACAAACATGAATACAATCTTTCTGGATAAGTCATGTCCTTATTATGAAGTATCCTCGATTGTGAACCTATTTATGATACTTCGTGCAAGAAATATTGTCACTCATATTCTTAACAACTTAAGAATAATATTTCTAACAAAATATCAATGGACCTTTTCTATTACACATAAAAATATTATGTAAACGGAAAAGTGGAAATGCCTTTTATTAATAAAAATATGTACAAGATACATACTAAATGATATGCTCTAGGGCATACTACTAACAATCTCCCACTAGCACTAGAGCCATTCATTATAATATCTTAGACCTATCTTCTCAAGATGTCGTTCTAACTGAGTCTGTGACATAGGCTTAGTGAATGGATCAGCTGGATTTTCAGCTGATGCTATTTTCTGCATGGCTACATCGCCTCGCCCAACTATTTCTCTGATAATGTGGTAGCGCCTTTCTATGTGTTTGGATTTACGGTGAGACCTTGGTTCCTTAGCTTTGTATGTTGCTCCATTATTGTCACAGTATAGTGGGCTGGCGACTCAATGGAAGGAACTACGTAAGTTCTATCACGAACTTCTTTATCCAAGCGACTTCCTTTGCGACATCGATGCGACAATATACTCAGCCTCTGTAGTGGAATCTGTAGTCGTGCTCTGTTTGGAACTCTTCCAACTGACTGCACCTCCATTACAAATGAACACATATCCAGAGGTAGACTTTTTATCATCGATATCTGATTGGAAATCAGAATCAGTATAACCATCCAATTGCAAGTCTCCACCTCCATAAATCAAGAATAAATCCTTAGTTCTTCTCAAGTACTTAAGAATATTCTTGACAGCTATCCAGTGTTCCAAACCTGGATTGGATTGATACCTACTAGTCAAACTAACAGCATATGCGATATCCGGCCTAGTACACAACATTGCATACATTAAACTTCCAATAGCCGTAGCATATGGAATCCTGGCCATCTTATCTCTTTCTTCAGGTGTCTTTGGAGACATCTCTTTTGAAAGATGGATACCATGTCTCACTGGTAACAATCCTCTCTTGGAATCAAGCATGTTAAACCTCTTTAACACCTTTTCCAAGTATAGACTTTGAGATAAACCAATTATTCTTTTCGCTCTATCTCTATAGATGCGAATTCCAAGAATATAGGTTGCCTCCCCTAAGTCTTTCATGGAGAATGTATTTGACAACCATACCTTTATAGTCGTCAACATACCTGTGTCATTACCCATCAACAGTATGTCATCCACATATAAGACAAGGAAAGTGATAGCACTGTCACTAATCTTCTTATATACACATGGCTCATCCTCATTTTTGATAAAGCCAAAGGATTTAATGGCTTCATCAAAACGGATGTTCCAACTCCTCAAAGCTTGTTTCAACTCATAAATGGATCGCTTTAGCTTGCATACCTTGGAACCATCTTGGGATTTAAATCCCCTAGGTTGTTCCATGAAAATGTCTTCTTCAATGTATCCATTGAGAAAAGCTGTTTTGACATCCATCTGCCAAATCTCATAATCATAGTATACAGCTATTGCTAATAAAATCCTAATTGATTTAAGCATGGCAACAGGCGAGAAAGTCTCCTCATAGTCGATTCCTTGCCTTTGGCGAAACCCTTTCGCTACTAGCCTTGCCTTATAGGTCTTTACCTTTCCATCATAACCAATTTTCTTCTTGAAAACCCATTTGTTCCCTATAGATATAATACCTTCAGGTGGGTCAACAAGATCCCAAACTTGATTCTTATACATGGAATCAATCTCGGATTTCATAGCATCAATCCATTTTGAAGAGTCTATATCTGATATAGCTTCTTCATAGGTAAGTGGATCATCTCCATGATCTACTTTTTCATGAGTAGACAATTCTTGTTCTTCTTCATAAAGAAAACCATATCTCACTGGTGGGTGAGATACCCTGGTTGTTCTACGAGGAACAACTGTAGATGTTTCATCAACGGGTATTGGTTGACTAGATGGATCTATATCCATCTGATCTGTTGGTTGGTCAGAATTCTCCAATTCTAACTCTATTTGCCTTCCTTTGCCTCCTTCTTGAACAAACTGTTGTTCAAGAAATGTGGCATCTCTTCTTATCACAACCTTTTGTGAAGTAGGCAAATAAAAATAATATCCAAAACTATCTTTTGGATAGCCAACAAATCGACCTTTTTCTGATCTGGTCTCCAATTTATCAGTGTTCAGCTTTTTGATATAAGTTGGACAACCCCAAATCTTAACATGCTTAAGACTTGGTTTTCTTCCATGCCATATCTCATAAGGTATGGAAGAAACTGATTTTGATGGAATCCTATTCAGAATATACAAAGCTGATTCTAATGCAAATCCCCAAAAGAAGTTTGGCATATCAGTATAGCTCATCATACTACGTACCATATCCAATAGGGTGTGATTTCTCCTTTCAGATACACCATTCAGCTGTGGCATTCCTGGAGGAGTCAGCTGAGAAACAATGCCATGCTCTCTCAAGTATTCATCAAATTCAGTACTCAAATATTCACCTCCACGATCTGATCGAAGAGCTTTAATATTCTTTCCTGTTTGATTTTCTACTTCAGATTTAAATTCTTTGAACTTTTCAAAAGATTCATGTTTGTATTTCATCAAATACAAATACCCAAACCTTGATTTATCATCAGTAAAGGTAATAAAATAATGAAAACCCCCTCTAGCCATTTCTTTAAATGGACCACATACATCACTATGTATTAGCTCCAAAATATTTTCAGCTCTTAGCCCTTGTCCAACAAAGGGTGATCTAGTCATTTTACCCTGAAGGCAAGATTCACAAGTTGGAGTAGGCTCAGAGCCCAATGAGGATAGAATCCCCATTTTCTCCAATTTTGCAATCCTATCTTCTGCAATATGGCATAATCTTAAGTGCCAAATATATTTTGAACTTGAGTTGATTTTCACCATGGCATTGCATTCTTTTAGATCACTTGCATTCAATTTGTGTTTGTCATTATTATCGAAATAATAAAGACCATCATTCATATAACCCGAACCAACATATTTATTTCCAAAATAAATATTGCAAACATCATCAGTGAATTGAAATTCATAGCCATTTCTAGTCAAACTAGATATAGAAATGATGTTCTTAAAAGCATCAGGTACATATAAAATATTATCCAAACACAAAACATGTCCAAACATGTAAAAAGATTTAGATCCTATGGCTAAAGCTTCAACAGTTGAGCCATTGCCAATCCGGACTCTAATATCTTGAGAACGCAAGTCGCTCTTGTTTGCTCGTTCTCGCATATCATTAGAAATGTGAGAACGGCACTAGTATCTAAAACCCAAGTAGATGAACTATGAGTATCATCGAATCTAAATAACAAGATATGGACATACCTTAGAAGGTGTATCCTTCTTGTCCTTGAGAAAAACAAGATACTCAGGCGGTTCCTTTTCAAAGTGCCCATCCTTTTGGTAGTGGAAACACTTTCCTTTGCCTCCATCGACTTTAGTCTTCCTTTCTGTTTAGCTATTTTCTTGGAAGGACCAGAATGAGGTTTCTTTTTCTTAATACCCTTCTTCTTGTTGGACTTTCCAACGTAAGAAGATGCAACAAAGCTACCTCTTTCCCTTTATTGCCTGGCATATTCTTTTGGGCAATAACCAGCATGTTGAGTAAACCAGCTAAGGTGCATTCCTGTTTAGTCATATGGAAATTTGTCACAAAATTCCCAAAAGACTCAGGAAGGGACTGAAGGATCAAATCCGTCTGTAGTTGGAAATCCATGTTGAAGTCAAGATGTTCCAACTGCTCAATCAGCTGAATAATCTTGTGGACATGATCCCTAACATTCTGTCCCTCAGACATCCTCATACGGAATAGCTGTCTAGATATCTCATACCTAGCATTCCTGTTGTGCTCACCATACAACTCTTGTAGGTGAAGGAGGATCTCACTCGCACTCTGCATGTTCTCATGTTGCTTCTGTAACTCATTACTCATGGAAGCAAGCATGTAACACTTAGCTCTCATATCATGCTCCTTCCACTTGTCCAAAGTATCATGTTCCTCTTGTGTGGCCTCTGGAGGTAAGGGACCAGGAACATTTGAATCTAGAACATATCCTATATGTTCAAGGTTCAGGACAAGCTTCAAATTTCTTAGCCAATCAGACAGATTTGGTCATGTCAACCTATTGTGATCAAGTATGCTCGCAAGGATATTGGATGGTGGTGGTTGTTTTGTGCTCATTTTTATCAGAAAATTAACTGCAGAAAATAACCAGATTAATTAGTAAATGTATCATGTAATTAACCAAAATGATTATGGTCTTTTAATCAAATTGGTCCTCCCACTAACTTAGCGAATCCTACAATTCCAAAGTAGGAAACGGAAATCCTAGTTGGATGGATTTCTAGTGGGTGATTGAATTCTTATAATTCTATTGATCATCCTCAGGTACATCCATTATTGGAATTACAATAAACTATAAGTGAGCAACTCCTTGCCCATCACATCTCATGTGAGGTTCAATCCTTTACCTAGCCCCTAATGCTCAAAATCTCAGGTACATCCATTATTGACTTATCTTGCATTAGTTAAGTTGATCCCATTGAGCCAGTAATTATGTAAATAATTTTAATGTCCTCAGGTACATCCAATATTGGCCACCAAACCATTTACATATTTACAACATCTCATGCTTAATAATTATTCTTAACAAAATCTCTTAAATTAATTGCATCTCATGCAACTATTTAAAATTTCTTAAAATAATTGCCCCAATGGAGGGCCTATGTTATAATTATTTTAATTATAGCATATCCAACTTAATCATTTGTTTGGAAGATTTTATGGTCATTCTAATTACTATTCAGTTCTCACTTTGCACATTATCCATTTAGTATGCATATATCATATAATTGCATACATTTCCATACATCTCATGCATTCATGGATAAGCAGTAAATATGGTATGATCATGGACTTTCTAAGGGATTCAATTTTGAGCCACCAAGAATTGAATCAGGGAATTCCTAGGTGCATTTCATTCATTCATTTTACAAGAGTTGCTGAAGGAGTACATAATCAACACTTGATCTTGAATTCCTCCCACTGGTCCCACCAATGCTCTTGACCTCCTTGAACTTCTTGCAATCCAATATTACATGGTAATCCTTGGCATACCAAGGCGAATTTACAAGAACTTAAATAAATGAAATTACAACCCAAAAATTATTACAAACTTAATAATACATGCCCAAAATAAATTAAAATAAATTAATTAATTTACAATCCCAAAGAAACATAAAAGAAATAAATCCAATCACATTAGTCTTTTATAGTCCATGATCATCCATCATGCATATCACTATTTAACAATTAAATAAAACATACATACTTAAATTAAATTGAATATCTCATATTCAACTTAAAAATCCAGATTTGAATATGATTCAAATAAATTTAAAAATTCAGATTTGAATCTCATTCAAACAAATTTAAAAATTCAGATTTGAATCACATTCAAACAACTTCAAAAATTCAGATTTGAATCACATTCAAACATTTTTTAAAAAATCAGATCTGAATTATATTCAATCAATTTAAAAAAAATCAGATTTAAATATGATTCAAACAACTTTAAAAATTCAGATTTGAATCACATTCAAATAACTTTTAAAATTCAGATTTGAATCACATTCAAACAATTTTTAAAATTCTGATTTGAATCATAATTTAATTGCGTGATTAAAATTCCTAATTAAACATTTTAATTAGTCATATGATGAACCTTTCATCATGCAACAATTGCAGAATTTGATAACAACCATGCGAACCATGATCTTCCAAAGCCATGCGCACCATGATCTTCCAAAGCTATGCGCACCATGTTGGAGTTCATCAAGCATGCTGCCACACCTCTTGATCCAACCAGCAATGGATCAATCATCTCATGATCAAATCACACAATTAAATCATATAATAAACAATCTAAATGGCAAATATAGTGGCTCTGATACCAATTGAAGGAACGGAAGCGTGAAAAACACAAGTTTATACCATTGAATTCAAAATTTTCACCTAGGGTCACATGCATCATGCAAGATTTATTTTTATCTATTTGATTTCAATGATAAATAGCATATTAAAACTTTTTTAATATGTTTTTGGATCTGTATTTGCCATTTAAGATTTTAAAATTAATCAGATTAATTTTAGAACCCTAGATTAAATCAAGAACGATTACACTAACCTCTTGATGCACTGAAGCGTGTCTGCGCCTTTGAGATTTGTCTTCAGGACACCAGATGTTGTCCCTCTAGCTTGTCCACACCAAGAACACCTATGGCAGCCCTTGAACAGCTTCTAAAGCCTTTTCTATTAATTAGAAATTCAAGTTCTGCCTTTTAAGAGATTAGAGATGTAAACGGGACACTAGAAACAATTTCTAGTGTTCTTAATTCAAGAGATTGATGGCTAATCTCTTTGAATTGATGAGAGATGAAGAAGAATAGAGGGAGGGCTGCAAAATGGCGTGACCAAGGAGTGTGGCTACTGGTTGTATTTTATTTTCTCATAACAACACTTAAATAGCTAGGTTAACACATTAAACCCTTGCCACATGTCAGCCTTTGATTAGCTCTAGGTTTAAGTGACCCAATCACATTGTGCCAAGTGTCAAACCTATAAGTAATCTTGATTTTAATCATCTTACATGATTAAAAAAACATTTGCAAGCTTATGTGTTATGCCATGTGTCACCATCTCATGGTGCCACGTGTCACACTGCAAAATGACCAAAATGCCCCTGTGTCTTAATTTTGAGTTCTCAACCCAAAATAATTATTTTTCTTCTTCTAATTAATTTATATCAAATATAAATTAATTAATTAATCTTTATTAATTAATTTCTCATTAATTAAATTCATATTTAAACGCTTTAAATATAAATTTAACTTATATTATACATCCAATAATCTAGATTTCGTTTCAAGTCATGCTAGGGACTTTGCAAACTAATTGTAAACCAAACCTATTTAATTAATCAATTAAACTCTTTAATTAATTAATTAAATCATATTTAATTAGTTGATAACTTATGTATGTGTGTGACTTACTAGGCTCATCACTAATTGGCAATGAGACATGATATCAACTCTTAATATCATCAGAACTCTTTCTTACCATAAATGATTTCTCTAAATCATTTTATGAACCTCATAGACCATGGTTAACACCTAGCATAGCATGCCATGACCACCCAATTAGTAATAAGGTTTACCTTAAATGAACCTATAATCATATGTTAGCATGCACTAGAATCTCTCTGTTACAAAATCCCAACTCAAGCTGGAGTCATGGTTTATGTCAAACTCCATTTGCTATGAATATTATGTTCTCTTTTAATTCCAGTTCTTGATTAAAAAGATTTTCTCATCAGAAACTCTTTTCTGAATAAATCTATCTGTCCTGGCCAGGAACTTGAAATATCAAGAACAATTAAATGAACATAGGATTTTATCTCTATTTACTTAGAGGAACAGATTCCATCTTGATCAACACCTACCTCCATATATAACTAGTAGGAGCCAACACATGCCCATTTACCCATACACAGTACAAGTATGAAAGCAGTATCAAACTCAAACTACCTATATACAAGATAACTGTGCTATCTCAGGTCTAAAAATTATATGTACTGATATGATTTATTACAAAACATTGACAAGAGTAAACTCCATGTGCTTGTTATAAGTGTCACTGGTTCGGCCTACTTATCATTTATAAGTGCCTATCATGTTTGTTATATGGCATGAGACTCACCATTCCATCTTATTTATATCTCAAATAAATAACTTAGGAACAAACATGAATACAATCTTTCTGGATAAGTCATGTCCTTATTATGAAGTACCCTCGATTGTGAACCTATTTATGATACTTCGTGCTAGAAATATTGTCACTCATATTCTTATCAACTTAGGAATAATATTTCTAACAAAATATCAATGGACCTTTTCTATTACACATAAATATATTATGTAAACGGAAAAGTGGAAATGCCTTTTATTAATAAAATTATGTACAAGATACATACTAAATAATATGCTCTAGGGCATACTACTAACAGGGCATCATACTAGGAGCAAGAAAGTTATGTTTTGGTAAGGTTTTGAAGAACTTCAAAAGTGGTAAGTGCGTGTTTTCAATTCTTGATTCATTAAAAGTGTAACCAAGATTGTGGGTAGTTGATTTATGAAAGAATTTTTGAAGTTTGATGTTTTAATGTAGATGTACATTTTGGCAGGCATGGAAATTCAGTATAAGTAGCTTGTTTTTACTTGTTTATGGTTGTTTAAGATGTTGTTATTAATGGCAGCATGGATATATGTATAATTTTTTGGAATTGGGTTTGTAAATGGGGTATGTTCATGTGGTTAAATAGTGTAAATGAACTTTGGAAAATTCTGTTTTATAGTGTGCATATTGAGAATAGTTGTAAGCTATCCAAAATGACCAAAATGTGTTGTTAAATGTGTTAATGGTAAGGTACAAATCAGAATTGGCATGAAGGAAGTAGTTTGGTAAGTGTTGAATATGTAATTGGTAAGTGATGAGAAGTTTGTAGTAGGGCAGTGTGTGTTTTATCTTAGAAACTTAAGTGTGTGACTCCAATTGGTATCAGACCAATTGGAGGTGAAGCTAGGCACAAAATGTGCCAACTTGCATGAAGGAAGCTTACCTAAATTCTGCCTAGAAGGTGACTTGAAAAATGACCAAATCCGGATTAGTGACTTGAAAGCCTGAAAATTGACCATTTGGGCGGTAGTTAGTTTTTTTGCCATAACTCACTCGAAACAGGTCCAAATGATCTAAAATTTTTATCATGAATAGTTTAGACATAGATATACAATTCTTATGAAGAAACTAAAGCCCAGAAATGGCCAGAATCAAGCCAAATAGCTTACACAAGTTCAGGTATCAAAACTGGCCGAACCAAAAGTGACCTAAAAATGACCTAAGCCTACCATTTTAGTGCATTCTGTCTAGCATTGGTAAATTGACCCTATCTTGGTCTACACAACTCAGAATGACCTAAAATTTTACCCCGCGTGCAATAAGATATAGACCTACAAGTTTGTAGCTTGGACCGAAACCCGAAAACTGAGGGAACTAGGTCGTCCGACTAGGTCAAAATAGTACACCGAAATCCAGTAAATTGCAATAAAATACAATACACTTGAAAATGAATTTGGTAACATATACCAACACTAAAGCGCTATAAAATGTGACATATTGGTAATGTTAAACCTAATTCACCTAGAGTGCATCGAGGGTCAACATTATAGGTTGACTAATGAATTGAATTGAAGAGAATAGTATCAAGAAAATTTAGATATTGGATTTTATGATTGGAAACAAATTCATTGAGTACTGAAACACTTTAAATTGTGTGTTTCAATTGAAAAGGATATTGAGAAGCATAAAGAACATTGAGTCAAGGCCTAGGAGTGACTCAAATTAGGTTTGTGCACAACTAGTTTTTAAATGATTTTGTTTTGAATATTTCATATAATTAAATGACATATTTTTCTTATGTATTATATTTAACAAGCACTGGATTTAATTCAATGATTATTGAAATTGTTATAGTATGTATGAATTTAGCTTTGTGAAATGGTATTTCCACAAGTATTAAGCAATGTTGTGGATTGAATAAATTATATTTTGGAAAATTGTGATAGAACATGTTTTGAATTGTGATGGCCAATTTGCATGGAAAAATGCAAATTTATGATTTGAATTCTGATAAGCATAAAAATTATTGGATATTGGAATTGACTTTGAACCAAATTGTATTGTGATTTATGCTCACTAAAAGGATTGTGATATTGTTTTATATCTCACTATAGATGCTTGACTAGGTTATTACCCATCTCTCTCATTCGTTGAGAAGACAATGGGTTAGTTATGTTTTGATTACCATGGTACGTGCACAGGCTTAGATTCTCCTCTTATTAGAGGTTAGATATAAGTTCTTATTTGTTATGGCCCTTTCAAAAGATTCATTATTATGATGTGTATTGTGCACGATGATTTGACCTCCTCGACCATAGGGAGTTAGAATCTGATTTGACCTCCTCGACCATAGGGAGTTAGAATCACCTTGAAGATGGCCCTTTCAGATTAGTCTTGCATAGTTAGTGAGATAAAGAATGATTTTTGAGATAAAGAATGGCTTTTGAGATAAAGAATGATTTTTGAATAGTAAAGAATTGTGCTTTCAATTATGATTTATGAATAATTGATTTTGTTGAAATTACCTTAAATGTTTGGTTGTGATTTGATAAATTGAATTTCATGATCAAAGTCATTTCATACAAATGATTTATGTTATTGGCAATGAATAATTTGATTTTTTGAATTTGATGAGTATCCTGACTTCCAAATTATTTGCTAAAATTTTGCTAAGGTATATTGAACTATGTTTTAAATTATAGTTGTACACCACTGAGTTCACCACTCAGTGATAGCTTTGCATGCTATCGCAAGTGAAAAGAGCATAGAGCAATTGAGTAAGCTTCTTTGAATAGACATTCAGATAAGCTCCAGGTATACCCATGTACACAGGTTTTGATGTATGCATGTAATAATATGTATGTAAATTATTTGAGCAATTGTATAAAAACTCTTGAAAAATATTTTGCTATGTAATTAAATGTAAATTATTGTAAATGAAAATTTGAGATTTCATTTACATGAATAGTTTTGTAATATTAATGTTGAATCTTATAATCAATGAAATGCTCTTTACGTTGAGATTGGTTTGAAAGTGAATTGATTTGATTATTGAGAATTGAATTGTGAGTTAAAATGAAGTTATTGGAGTTGTATTTGAGAAAACATGTTGGGAGTGTTTTCCTTTTCAGGTTTGAAGAACTGTTTTCTCAAAACACAGCTAGCATTTTGCCGAAATTTTGAAAAAAAATTTATAACGCCAAATTTTAATCGATAATTTAAATTTCATGAAAATTATTTTAAAATCTCTTGTAGTATATCTAATGTGTTATCGGTAGGTGAAGTATGGTAATTCATTAGGTGTACTACGGGATCATGTTACATCTTACAGGGGAGTAGAGTGTGACATTTTAGTTCTTAATTAAAAGATTTTTCTCATCAGAAACTCTTTTATGAATAAATCTATATGTTCTGGCCAGGAACTTGAAACATTAAGAACAATTAAATGAACATAGGATTTTATCCCTATTTACTTAGAGGAACATATTCCATCTTGATCAACACCTACCTCCATATATAACTAGTAGGAGCCAACACATGCCCATATACCCATAGACTGTACAAGTATGAAAGCAGTATCGAACTCAAACCACCTATATACAAGATAACTGTGCTATCTCAGGTTTAAAGATTATATGCACTGATATGATTTATGACAATATATTGACAAGAGTAAACTCCATGTGCTTGTCATAAATGTCACTAGTTCGACCAACTTATCATGCATAAGTGCCTATTATGTTTATTATATGGTATGAGACTCACCATTCCATCTTATTTATATCTCATATAAATAACTTGGGAACAAACATGGATACAAACTTTCTAGATAAGTCATGTCCTTATTGTGAAGTATCCTCGATTGTGAACCTATTTGTGATACTTTGTACTAGAAATACTATCACTCATATTCTTAACAACTTAAGAATAGAAATTCTAACAAAATATCAATGGACCTTTTCTATTACATATAAATATATTATGTAAATGAAAAAGTGAAAATGTCATTTATTAATAAAAACATGTACAAGATATATACTAAATGATTTGCTCTAGGGCATGCTACTAACACCTTTAATAATCAATTCAATTACATTTATACTTTTCCATGCCCCAATAACCTATACAAATTGATCGGACTGGATAAACGGGTAAACTAGCACTGGGTACCAAGTACCACGGGTCGTCACACCATCGGTCACAATGTGCCTCCCGGTGTGCAACAGAATGGCTAATAGGCTATAAAAGCAATAAGGCATAAAGCCAAGTATAACATCATAATCAGTATAGCCATAGGCTATCATATCACAGAATGGCATGGAGCCATACATCATATGCAGTACTGTTATCAGAACCCTATTGGCATGCTAACCTATCCAAACCAATCAAATTAGGCCTACTAGGGCATATTACAAGGTTATTTCTTGAATATTTGCACTTAACATGTAAGGTTACTATTCATTTACTCATTTAAGTCAAAATAATGACTTTCTCATACATAATAGTTACATGAGTTTTAATCACATAGATTTACCACATTTTGGTTCCCAAAAGTGTTGGCATTAGTTGCTAATCCATACTTCTAACCAATAGAAAATAAATCAGAAATTTCATTTTTGGGTGGTAGAGTTCACTATTCCATTAGGCTATTATACAGTGAGAATTTGGCCAAATCTTCTTAATCAAAGTTGTTCTTAATCAAAGTTGTTCTTTATTGTGTCTAGTTACATTTCACTTTTTAAATCACCCCATTTGGAGTTTTCTAGCTCAGGTTATGGCTATTTCACCATAATTGTTTAGATTGCTTTTACCCAGAATTTCTGGGAAATTTTTTATTCTGCCAGATTTGGTAATCCAATTTTGGCTAGCAATTTCATTTAGTTAAGTCCATAATTTGAGTTTGTGTTCTACATGAAAGTCGTTCTAAATTGCCTCATCTTTCCATTGATATAAATTTCAGGTCAATTGGACCTCTCTACATTGAATTATGACCAAATGAATGAACACTATTCATTTGGTCATTTTGCCCAGGCAGAATTGATGCTAGTCGTATTTGGTCAATTTTTAGGGCATCCTAAGTTTGTTTTCTGGATAGGTTTTCTCCATTAAAGTTGTGCCATTATGTGTCTAATTTCATATCCAATTGGCCATGCACTAATTGAACCTACACAACTTAAGTTATAGCTGCCCAAACATGCTAGACTCACATCCAAACCTGCAGTGCACATTGGACAGCATACATAACCTCAATTCCCTTGGCACCATTCACTCAATTTCCTACTCAAACATGACCAAATAGTCACTAATTAACCATTACAACCTCTTTTCACCAATTCATAAACAAAATCCAAATTTTGGTGCCCAAACCCTAACTCCAACAATTTCAATTCTCTATATAAATACAATCCATGAATTAAAACACCAAAATCATGTTCAATGGAAGCCATATATAACTATTATGCAATCAAATTGATGAAATCCTAGGTACACTAAGGCTGCCAAAATTTCATAGGGCAAGTTCATGCATCCTTAATTCATTTTTCTTCAAATTTTCAACTTAACTCAACTTAAATTCATGCTTAGAAAAGAGTGAAAGCAAGAAAATTAGCACTAACCTCTTGGATGAATTTCTACCCATCACTTTTCTTCACTTTCTCCTCTTCTAATGGCTACCCAAGTCTAGCTCTAGTGGTAGGGATAAATTTTTGTGAAGGGAAGATGAGGTTTTGAGGTGGTTTTGGTAAAGGTTTGGAAGCTTGGTGAAGCTTCAATGGTAGAAGAGAGGGAGCTAGTTCATTTGTGAAGAAGAAACAGATTGTTTCTTCAATTTTTCTGCTCATTTTACTAATTTTAAGTGGTTTAAAGACATATGTCATAATGTGATTGGGTGGGGGCATTTTGATGACATCATGTGATGTCAAAATTCCCAATTTCTTTCATTTTTCTTTTTTTTTTCTTTTCTACTCATTTTAAATTAAATTTTTAGTTATATTTATTCACATTTTATGTCATAATAATTATTTACTTAAATGGACAAGTCGGCCAAATATCATCTCTGAAGACGAAATGACAAAATGCCCTCCGTTTGGCTTATCGAGCCAAAATCGTCTGTACCGATCTAAAAATTTTTCCAAACATTTTCTTGGCATTCTAATGCCATCGAAACCTCAATGACTCTTTTTTAGTGTCCCAAAAATTATTTCAAGAAATTTTCCCTGGGTTTAGGGCTTCTAACTACAAAGACCGTAATTTCCCACTTGGTTACCCATCGCTAGGGCACCAGCTCATTTAACTTGATTGTATTTTATTTCTAAAATTTTTCCTAAATTTTTCTTACCATTATTTGAGTTATTTATGACTCCTCACTCTATTTTAAATATAGTTCCAGATATTCAGACTGTCCGGACCGACATTAGTCACCGGAACAGTCGAATGCACGGACTTGCTACAGTGAGGGTGTTACAATTCTTCCCCTCTAGTAAAAATTTCATCCTCAAAATTTACCTGGTGTAAATAGTCGAGGAGCTACTACTTCCTTATTGCTTCACCTTACCAGAGAAAACGGATTTGCATTAGTGCCACCTCGACTCATATGAATGCAATGCATGTTATGCACACTATCCCTTTCCATCTATCTATGCCTAAGAATGCCTAAACCGTGCTCTGATACCACTAAATGTAACACCCCTCACCTGACTACAGTGTAGCTGAGCAAGGCGTGCTACATTCGGTGCTAGAGCACCCTAACTTATCTTACTTTTTTTCTTTAAAAAAATTTGAATTCGTTTAATTTAATAACAATTATTTTTCTACGAAGAAACTAACGGAGTTTCCCTTATTTTACTATCGTTTGACGTGTTTCACTATTCACCTGTTTGAAATTCAGCAATAATATTTTAAAATAAAAATCTCATCATTTCATGCATCATCTATATATTTCAATTCCGTATTCAAATCCATATAATTTCATTCATATCCATTTCCATACATTCCCATTCATGCTCAACTCATATATCAAAATTTTCAATCTTTATTAATTTACATGAAATATAATTTAATCACATAGAAATTAACCGATTTATTAATTTACATCACATACCCATTAATTACATTTTTAGAATTTACATTACAATACTATAACTAAGCATTTTATACAACATACAAATTATGTCCTATATGAGCCCTATCTACATGCATTGCTGAGGAGGTGATGACCTTGAATACTTCAGACACTTCTGCAAATCAGAACTCAAAAATCTCTGTTTAATATTCGCTGGGTATTACCCTCAGTACCTGCACAAGGGAAACAAATCCATCGCGCTAAGCATTTCTGCTTAGTGGTGCAATTGTGACACCCCTTACCCGTCTACAGTATATCCGAGTAAGATATGTCACACGGTGCACCGGAACACTCTATTTTATCTTAATCATTTTTATTCTTCCTTAATTAATTTTTATCATAGTTTTGAATATAACTTGTGAAATATAATTCATTTAAGCCATTTATTGAAATTACAATTTATTTGTGATTCCGAAAATTTTATAGAAAATCCGGCAGAGTACCAGCTAAAAATGGAGAAAACAGTTCTTCGAAACCTACTAAAAACACTTCCAATAATCATTTCCAACAATCCCAACTTCATTTCATCAACAAAATCTCAATATGTTTTTCAACAACGTTTCCATTTCTCAATCATTCATCTCATATGATAATCATGTAAAAGTCATAAATAAATATTCACTTTTTCATTCACAAACACAATATCTACTATTTACATTAATGGCAAAATACATTACATAAGTTTCAATTACATATGAGAAAATAAAAGTTATTACAAAATATCAAAATAAACCTAGTGTCCTACCAATGCACTGATGACGGTGAGGTGACACGGATACTATGCAGAGCTGCAGGAGGTCTCACCCAGTCTGTGGTCTACTGGGCTCTCGGTCAGTATCTCTAGAACCTACACATGGCAAAATCAACGCGCTAAGCAATAATGCTTAGTGGTGCCAATAATAAAATACAAAGAAATAACAAAAAATAAATAAATATGCAGTGAATGTATCGATGTCTTATTGCAAATAAATTTTCAATGAGTATTTGTAGTCTTACTTATTGTGTACTTGTTATATTCATTATTTCGCTAAATTTCACCACTTTCATTTTTTTTTGGTTGCCCAAGTAACCTATACTGGATGACTGGACTGAATAAATGGGTAAACTGGCACTGGGTATCAAGTACCTCGGGCCGTCACACCATCGGTCACATATGTATCTCCCGGTATGCAACAGAACAGTTAATAAGCTGTAATAATATCAGGCACTAGGCCAAATTTCAATACAAGGTCAGAATGGCTAAAAGCCATAAAATCACAGAATGGCATAATGCCATGTGCAGTACTGCTAACTGAACCCTATTGGCATGCCAAACTATCCAAACCAATCTTGTTAGGTAAATTAGGGCATTTGTCACTTTGGAATCTTTCAATTTTTGAATTTCAAGTTTTGGTGTTACTATTCCCTTCATTAGTCAACAAAAATGTTGACTTTTGTATAGAAAATAGGTACATTAGTTTTAATACTCTCAACATACCACATTTCGCATTCAAAATTTGTTGGCATTGATTACCAATACCATTTCTAAGCTTAAAATTAATGGAGTAGAATTTTCTGTTTTTATACCCTATATTTATTGTTCCATTAGTTACTGTTGCAGAGGGAATTTGAGAAAATGATAAACATGAAAGTTGTTCCTTATTTTGTTTAGTTGAATTTCGTTTTTTGAATCACTCCATTTGGAGTTTTGTAACTCAAGTTATGGTCCAAAAACCACAACTGGCCGGATTGAAAAATTTCAGAACTAACCATATCTACAGTGTAGTAAACAGTAACTTCCACTCTCTTGTTGAATAGGTTCTGGTCATAATTTGGGGTAGGTTCCTTCATGAAAGTTGTTGGTCTATATCTCAGCTTGTTGTTGGTAAAATAAGGTCAATTGGGCCATTCTACACTGAGTTATGGCTAAATGAACAATGAACAATCACTATTCATTTGGTCATTCTGCAGAAACTGGTTGCAGGATACCCGGATTGAGGCAAGTTTTTGGTCCACTTGGTTTGGTCTTCTGGGCATGGCTTCTTCACCAAAGTTGTGCCATTATGTGTCTAGTTTCATGTCCAATTGGCCAAATACCAATTGAACCTACACAGCCCAAGTTGTGGCTGTCCAAACAGGCTGGACTTACATCCCAACCTGCTGCTCTCACTAGGCAGCATACCAAATCAGTTTTCTAATGCTATAATTCACTCCAAGTTATGGTCAATTTCCCTCACATGGTCACTAATTGACCCTTAGAATGTTCATTCAACAATACATAAACAAAGTCCAAATTTCTCTTCAAAACCCTAATTCCCCATTCCAATTCACACAACATGCATTAGTTAAACACACTAATTCATTATCAATATGTATATACACTTCAAACACCATCTCTAATCCATTCTAAGCCCATCAAAACAATAAAATCCCCACTCCCAATAGGCTGCCGAAATTTACCTCTACCCTAGTATGCATAATTCCCTTCAAATCCCACAATTCTTAGCCTAATTTAGTGCCTTAACATGATTATCCAAAGAAAAAAAAAAAGAAAGATGGCACTAACCTTGTTGGAGCTAACTCCCAAGCTTGCAAAAACTTTCTTTTCCTTCTTCTTTTTGCTGGTTAGAGAGAGTTTAAGGTGCAAGGAAGAATTTTTGTGAAGTGATTAAGTGAGTTTATAGTGAAACTTAGTGGGGTGTGAAGCTTGATGAAGTTTTAATGGAGGTTTGGGTTAAGGGCAAGAATTCGGTTGGTTTGAGGGAGAAGAAGGCAGATGGTGTTTTGATTTTTTTTGGTCTCAATTGTCTCTTTTTATTAGTTAATTAAGTAGTTGTTTAAATGTAATTGGTGGGAATTTTTAAATGACATCATAATGATGTCATAATTTGCAATATATTTCATTTTCTTTTCTTTTCTTTTCTACTAACTTCAAATTGATTTTTCATCAATATTAATTCATATTTTATGTCATATAATTTATGTAATTAATTGGACAAGTTGGTCAAAAAATCACCTCTGAAGGCGAAATGACCAAAATGCCCTCCGTTTGGCTTAACGGGTCAAAATTGTCTGTACCGATTGAAAAATTTTCCTAAATATTTTCTTGGCATTCTAATGCCATAGGAACCTCAATGACCCTTCTCTGGAGTCCCAATAATTATTTTATAATTTTTCTCCCGGGTCTAGGGCTCCTAGTTGCGAGAACCGCAACTTCTCACTTGGTTACCCATCGCTAGGGCACCGGCTCATTTAACTTGGTTATATTTTATTTCTAAAATTTTTCCTAAATTTTTCTTATTAATATTTGAGTTAATTATGGTTCTTCACTTTAGTTTAAATATTTTTCTGAACGTTCTAGCTATGTCGGTCCACCTTTGGTCACCAAAGCTTGATAGAATGTACGGAGTTGCTACAGGGAGGGTGTTACAACTCTTCCCCTCTAATTTAAATTTCGTCCTCGAAATTTACCTGATGCAAACAGTTGAGGGAACTGTTGCCTCATCGTCTCTTCACTTTCCCAAGTTGCCTCTTCGGTGTTGTGGTGCCTCCAAAGCACTTTCACCAGTGGAATCTGCTTATTCCTCAACTCTTTCACTTCCCGAGCCAGAATTCTTATGGGTTCTTCTTCATATGTTAAATCCAGTTGTACTTCAATTTCTTCCATGGAGATGACATGTGAAGGATCTAAGCGGTATCTTCTTAGCATAGATACGTGGAACACATTGTGGATTTTGTCCAGCTCTGGTGGTAAAGCTATCCTGTAGGCTACTAGTACCACACTTTCAATGACTTCATATGGGCCAATGAACCTAGGGCTCAACTTACCTTTTCTTCCAAACCTTAGTACCTTCTTCCATGATGACACCTTGAGGAACACTTTATCGCCAACCGCATATTCTATTTCTTTTCTCTTCAGGTCGGCATAAGATTTCTGTCTATCTGAGGCAACCTTTAGATTGGCTTTGATTAGTTTTACTTTCTCCTCAGTCTGTTTCACCAGGTCGAGCCCTACCAGTTTGTCTTCGCCCAATTCAGTCCAGCACGCTGGAGTTCTACATTTCCTCCCATACAGTGCTTCATACGGGGCCATTTGGATGCTAGCTTGGTAGCTATTGTTGTATGCAAATTCTGCTAGTGGGAGGTATCTATCCCAACTTCCCTCAAACTCAAGGACACAACTCCTCAGCATATCCTCAAGGACCTGACATATATTTCATGTTATTATTATCATTTTAGTTCAATATTTGTATTAATTCAATTGGTTCAATTGTTTACCTGGATTACTCTTTCTGATTGCCCATCCGTCTGAGGATGGAAAGGCATCTTTGAAGTGGAGTTGTGTACCCAAGGACTCATGTAACTTCTTCCAAAATCTCGATGTAAACCTTGGGTCTCGATCGGATATGATGGAAAGTGGAATTCCATGCGATCTAACTATCTCAGCGATATACAATCGCTAACTTCTCTAGTGAGTAGTCGGTCTAAGCGGCAAAAGTGTCTTGACCGTCAATCTATCCACTATCACCCATACTGCATCATGTTTCTTCTGGGTGAGAGGTAGACCACTTACAAAATCCATGGTGACCCAATCCCATTTCCATTCAGGTATGCGTATAGGCTGTAGCAAACCCGATGGAACTTGATGTTCTGCCTTGACTTGTTGACATGTTAAGCACTTAGTCACATAGTCAGCTATGTCCTTCTTCATACCAGGCCACCAATACTGAAGTTTCAGATCATGATACATTTTTGTACTTCCTGGGTGCATAGCATAAATACTAGTATGTGCCTTTTTCAGAATACTGGCCTTCAATTCCCCATCATCTGGTACACATACTCTTCCTTTGTAGTACAGACACCCATCTGCTTTTACCTCATAGTCAGTTGTTTTTCCCTCTGAGATTTTACTCATAATAGCCATTAACTTTTCATCTGCCTTTTGCCCATCTAAAATCTGCTATAGCAGGTTTGGCCTCACTTGCAACTCAGCCAAAATAGCTCCATCTCGAACTAAAGATAGACGGGCATTCAATGATCTCAAAGCTGTGATCGACTTTTGCTCAAAGCATCAGCAACTACATTTGCCTTCTCAGGATGGCAGTCAATTACACAATCATAGTCCTTCAGGAACTCAATCCATCGCCTCTGTCTAAGGTTGAGCTCCTTCTGAGTTGGCAAATATTTTAGACTTTTGTGGTCTGTGTAAATGTAGCACTTTTCACCATACAAGTAGTGCCTCCATATCTTCAATGCGAAGATAATTGCTGCAAGCTCTAGATAATGGGTAGGGTAATTCTGTTCATGTGGCCTTAGCTGCCTGGAAGCATAAGCGACCACCTTCCTCTCTTTCATCAATACACACCCTAACCCATTATGAGAGGCATCACTGTAGACCACAAAGTCCTTTCCTGACACTGGCTGTGTTAACACTGGTGCCTCTGTCAACATAGCCTTTAACTTCTCAAAACTAGTCTGACACTTGTCATTCCAGTCAAATCTGACATTCTTATGTAACAACTTGGTCATTCGAACAGCTATTAATGAAAATCCCTTCACAAATCTTCTGTAATACCCAGCTAGCCCCAAAAAGCTTCTGACCTCAGTTGTATTTCTGGGAGGCTTCCATTTCATCACTGCTTCTATTTTCTTGGGATCCACCCTAATCCCATCAACTAACAATATGTGTCCAAGGAATGCAATCTCATTCAACTAGAAGTCACACTATGACAACTTAGCATACAACTTCTTTTCTCTTAGGGTTTGCAGAACAATCCTCAAATGTTCATCATGTTCTTCCCTGGTCTTGGAATACACCAAAATATCATCAATAAAGACCACTATGAACCGATCTAAGTATGGATGGAAGATATGGTTCATAAGGTCCATGAATGCTGCTGGTGCATTCATTAGACCAAAGGGCATCACCAGAAACTCATAATGCCCATACCGGGTCCTGAATGCAGTCTTTGGCACATCTACATCCTTCACCCTCAACTGATGATACCCTGATTTGAGATCAATCTTAGAAAATACTCCTGCTCCCTTCAACTGATCAAACAAATCATCAATTCTAGGCAACGGATATTTGTTCTTCACAGTCACTTTATTCAACTGCCGGTAATCGATGCATAACCTCAAAGTCCCATCCTTCTTTTTCACAAACAGCACTGGAGCTCCCCATGGTGACACACTGGGGCGTCTAAACCCCTTATCAAGCAACTCTTGCAACTGAGTTTTCAACTCCCTTAATTCAGTGGGTGCCATCCTATAAGGAGCAATGGAAATGGGTGTTGTACCTGGTAATGTCTCAATAGCAAATTCAACTTCCCTTTCTGGTGGCAAGCCAGGTAATTCTTCAGGGAACACATCTGGGAAGTCTTTTACTGTGGGTATGTCACACAGATCTGGCTTAGCCTGCCTAGTATCCACCACATGTGCTAGGTAGGCTTCACAGCCTTTTTTCATCAGTTTTCTCGCAACTGTGGCTGAGATAACATTGGACAAGAAATCTGTCCTTTCCCCCACAACTGTAATCTCATTACCCTCATGAGTTTTCAAAGAAATTCTCTTAAATTTACAATCAACCATTGCCTGATGACGTGACAACCAGTCCATTCCCAAAATCACGTCAAACTCATGGAAAGGCAACTCAATCAAGTCTGCCAAGAATTCATACCCCTGAATCCTTAACGGGCAACCCTCGTACACTTTGTTCACTACCACACTGTGGCACAATGGATTAGTGACCAGAATGTCTTGGTCACTCTCCCCTACTTGTATCCCCCTTTCTACGGGTAGGTTGATGCAGATATATGAATGAGTGGATCCTGGATCCACCAATGCATGCACAGATGTAGTGTAGAGGGAGAACCTACCCCTGATGATGTCCGGGGCATCTTGCTCCTCCTGAGCTCTAATGGCATAAGCTCTTGCAGGTGGTCTACTCTCAGGCCTCTCTGCTGGCTCAGATGCAGGCCTCTGTGATGGTCCCACTGCCTCTGATTTGCCAGATTTCCTTCCCTTTTGTGGTGCAGGAGCAGGTCTATTTGTTTGTGTTGGAGCAGCTATAGTAGTTCTGCGTGGACAGTTCCTCAGCTGATGCTCTGTCGACCCACACCTTAAGCAGGCACCAATCACTCTCCAACACTCCCCCTTATGCCATTTCAGGCAGTGTGGACATGCAGAAGATGCTGGGGCTGGTCCTCTGAACCCCATCCCTGGAGAGCTGCCCACTGATGGTGTGGACTAACCTCTCCTAGGGGTAAACTGTGGCCTGGGCCCCTGAAAATGACTTTGACCTTGTGATTGACCTGAACTCTATGCAGGTGGACCTTTGAACTTCTTCCCAGATGCAGCAGATAAACTAGACTGACCTGGGTCCCTCTTCTGCTGTCTCTCTCTTCTGGTCTGCTCACTTATTCTTACTTTTTCAACTTTTATTGTAGCTTCCACTAACTTGGTGAAGTCGATGATTCCCAAAGCAGTGATCATGATCTTTATGTTGTCATTTAATCCCTCTTCAGATCTCTTACACCTTTCAGCCTCATTAGGGACTATCTCCCTTCCGTAGCGGCTCAATCTGACGAATTCCTTTTCATACTCGGCCACTGTTAGCTGTCTCTGCCTCAAGTTAATGAACTCTCTTCTTCTCTCTTCCAGGTATACACTACCCACGTATTTCTTCTTAAATTCAGAGAGGAAGAAGTCCCAAGTTATTACTTCTGGCTGTACGTCACTGGACACCGTATCCCACCATTCATATGCATCATCTTGCAATAGAGATACAACAGCTTCTAGATTTTGCTCTGGAGTGCAGTGGAGTTGTTTTAAAACCCTGCCTGTTCTGTTCAACCAATTTTCGATTGCAACATAATCATCTTCTCTCTTGCCAAAGAAGTCCACTGCTCCAAATTTTCTTAGTCTTTCCAGGTGTGATTTCTGCTGTGGAGGTGGTGGTGGTGGTGGTGCTGGCATTACCCCAGCCATTTGTTTGAAGAATTTGGCCATTTGCTGGAACATGGCCTGTGGAGGCTGAGCAGGCTCTGCTTGAGCTGGCGGAGTAGGTTCTCCCCTACCCCCAGTCTCAGCTGCTGCAGGTGGAGCATGACTCTCCATTTCTTCCTTAACTGCTCATTGAGATGTAGGGTCCATATCCTATTCAAAATAACAAAGATAAATAGATATGTATTAGTGTCACCTCGACTCTTACAAATGCAATGCATGGTATGGACTCAATCTAGGCCCATAAACGCCTAAACCGTGCTCTGATACCACTAAATGTGACACCCCTTACCCGTCTACAGTATATCCGAGTAAGATATGTCACACGGTGTACCGGAACACTCTATTTTATCTTAATCATTTTTATTCTTCCTTAATTATTTTTTATCATAGTTTTGAATATAACTTGTGAAATATAATTCATTTAAGCCATTTATTGAAATTATAATTTATTTGAGGTTTCGAAAATTTTATAGAAAATTCGGCAGAGTACCGGCTAAAAATGGAGAAAACAGTTCTTCGGAACCTGTTAAAAACACTTTCAATAATCATTTCCAACAATCCCAACTTCATTTCATCAACAAAATCTCAATATGTTTTTCAACAACATTTCCATTTCTCAATCATTCATCTCATATGGTAATCATGTAAAAGTCATAAATAAATATTCACTTTTTCATTCACAAACACAATATCTACTATTTACATTAATGGCAAAATACATTACATAAGTTTCAATTACATATGAGAAAATAAAAGTTATTATAAAATATCAAAATAAACCTAGCGTCCTACCAATGCACTGATGATGGTGAGGTGACACGGACACTATGCAGAGCTGCAGGAGGTCTCACCCAGTCTGTGGTCTACTAGGCTCTCGGTCAGTATCTCCAGAACCTACGCGTGGTAAAAGCAACACGCTAAGCAATAATGCTTAGTGGTGCCAACAATAAAATACAAAGAAATAACAAAAAAAAAAAATATGCAGTGAATGTATCGATGTCTTATTGCAAATAAATTTTCAATGAGTATTTGTAGTCTTACTTATTGTGTACTTGTTATATTCGTTATTTCGTTAAATTTATCCACTTTCATTTTTTTTTTTGGTTGCCCAAGTAACCTATATTGGATGATTGGACTGGATAAACGGGTAAATTGGCACTGGGTATGAAGTACCTCGGGCCGTCACACCATCGGTCACATATGTATCTCCCGGTGTGCAACAGAACAGTTAATAAGCTGTAATAATATCAGGCACTAGGCCAAATTTCAATACAAGGTCAGAATGGCTAAAAGCTATGAAATCACAGAATGGCATAATGCCATGTGCAGTACTGCTAACTGAACCCTATTGGCATGCCAAACTATCCAAACCAATCTTGTTAGGTATACTAGGGCATTTGTCACTTTGGAATCTTTCAATTTTTGAATTTTAAGTTTTGGTGTTACTATTCCCTTCATTAGTCAACAAAAATGTTGACTTTTATATAGAAAATAGGTACATTGGTTTTAACTGTCACACCTTACCCCTCCGTAAGGCATAACATGATCCCGTAGAATACTTAATGAACTACCGAACTTCACCTACCAATAACTCATTAAGTACCCTACAAGGGATTTTAAAACGATTTTCTTACATTTTGGAAGTGGTGAGCATTTTAGTGAGAATTAAAAAGTCATTTATTCAAGCTTAAATACTAGTAAAAATTTTGTCAATTTTAAATTTTACCGCAATTTTTATAAAAATTTTGAAAGAGTTCCCTCTGTATTTTGAGAAACCAGTTCTTCAAAGACCTGTAAAAAGCACTTCAAAAAATATTTCACAACTTCCAACCTCCAATAAATCACAATTCAACTCCAATCAATTCATTTCAAAATAGTTCCACAATCCAAACCAATTTTATCAACTCAGAATAGTTAATAATTCCATTCACAAAGCATAAAGTAGGAATTTCATATGTACAAATATTAAATTTACAGAAAAAAGTCCAAAATAATATTATTACAATTTATTTACAACTGCTCAACTTACATTGATACAAATAACATTTCTATATTTACATCAAGATTATCTACAAGGGTATAAAATAATACCCGTACAAAATGATCAGAGTAGTCCTCGATTTAACAGCAGCTCACTCTGCTGCTTTCTTCTTGCTCTTATCTGCGATAGCAAAATAAGCTATCGCTGAGTATAAAAATACTCAGTGGTGCACAATAAAAATTTAAAATGCAATAAATAAATCATTCATTGCCAAACACAATTTAAATGTTTCTCAATTACATTTCACAAATATTAAAGTTCATAATAACATCATTTTGTCAAATAATCTATTAAACACAGTTTAGTCAAACAATTTCATAAACACAGTGTTGCCAAAGTTATACACAACATAAGTAATGACACAAAATTTCCGATCAATGCCGCGTTGTACACCACGACAAAGCAATCTCAACCACATTAATCGAAATCAAAGATGGAGGTGGCTAGCTAGCTAATGAGTACTCATTCGATCTACAACCTCAACTAGCAAGCCAGAGAGGGAGGAAAATAAACGATCTCAACCCCATAAATGGAGGAGGAATAATAAGTAACTATCATGCTAAGTGTGAATCAAAAATCCATTTCAAACATTTCATTCAAATATTGCATACAAAAATCAAATCAATTTCCAAAGTTACAATTTGATCACAAGGTGGCAACACAAAAGTTCATAAATTCATAATGCGTACTAAATCAATTTTTCAAGGATAAAATGCTTAAATAGGGTTTATTGTGCACAAACCTCAAGCGAGTCGTCCCTTAGCCTCGACTCGGTTCCTCAGGTTCCTTCCCGATATTCTTTTCAACTGAAACACACAATTTTACAATGTTTCAGTACTATAACTTAACATAAGTCCAAAATAAATTTAGCTTCACAATTACCTAGCTCTAACGTGCTAAATTCGACGTTCTTTAAATTTTGTGTTTCGAGTTACTATTCACTGTACTATTCAAGTCAAATAGTTGACTTTCTAAGGCTTAATAGGTATGGGAACTCCAACATCAACCACATACCACATTTTGGTCATTAAACTTGTTGGTTTTGGTCATTTTCTCAAGGCTTAGGTCATTTTGGCAAAATTGCCAATTTTCGGTTTTAGTGCTCCGAAGTTGCACTATTCCATTGGTCAATCTACTGTTGGAATTTGGCAAAACTTCCTTCATAGAAAATGTTCCTTATTGTCTTAAGTGTATTCTCATTTTTCAATCACCCCAATCGGAGTTTTGTAGCTCAAGTTATAGCGAAAATACAATTACTGTTCACGTACACTGTTCATACTGCAACTATGGTTATGGCAGATTTTTTATCCAAATTTGTTCTGTAATTTGATTGAGTTAAGTCCATAATTTGGTCTAATTTCCTTCATACAAAATGTTCTACTATGTCTTAGGTTTCCATCGGTTCATGAATCGCCTAAATCGGAGTTTTCTAGAGAGAGTTATAGCCATTGGAACTTTACTGCTCAATGGCAATTCTGCAGAGTTGCAGGTTCAATAACTCAACTTTGCTCAATAATTTGACTAGGTTAATGTCATAATTTGGGGTGGTGTTCTTCATGACAGTTTTAGATCTATGTCTTATCTAATTTCTGGTAAAATTTCAGGTCAATTTGACCTGTCTAGCTCGAATTACGATCAAATGAACAGTTACTGTTCATTTGGTCAGTTTGGTGCAGTGGCAGCCTACTCTCATTTCACTTTGGTCAATTGGTTCACCAAGTTTTAGTCAGTTTTTGGCCATGGTTCCTTAATGAAAATTGTGTCCTTTTATGTCTATTTTCATCCCTAATTGGTGGCATATCAATTGGGCTTGTAAAATTCCCGTTTTGGTCCTTCAAAGTAGGTTTGGTCATACTGCCAGCAGCATGACCAATTGACCTACGAATTTGTCTTCCGTTCTAACACTTCCCATACATTTCCTTTGGTCATTATTGACCATTTTTCAGTTCAAAATTGGTCAAAGATATCAATTATGCATTTCTCCAAAATTTGGTTCACAAACCCTAACATTCAAACCCTAACTCACTCATTCAATCACAATTGGTGCATTTCCATCTTAACACCATACTAATGTAAGTTTATTAACATCTTTAATTCCCTTTAAACACATCAAACCATACCAATCATACTCCCATCAACCAAGCCAAAATTTCAGTTTAGTCTTTCTCCCATGATTTTATTTCATTTCATAATTTCTATGCTCATTTCAATCATCACACGTGCATTTAAATGGAAGAATAAGGAGTTTAACATACTAACCTCAATTTAAAGCTTCAAATCTCTCTCTTAGCCCTTCTTTCTTCTTGTAGTCTTCTTCCCAAGATACAATATCAAGCTCTAATGAAGTTTTTATGAGGGTTATTAAGGTTGGGTAAGGAGAAATTAAGCTTAGTGTAAGCTTAAGGGAAGGATTTTCATGGAGGAAGCGTGGGAAGAAAGTGGGCGGCACCAAAGAAGAAGAAACTAAGGTTTTTCTATTTAATTTTTTTGTTTTCTTTTCTTTAATCTTATCCCTTTTAGAAGACCAAAAATTCCAAATTAATAAATAACTTAATTAATTTCTTATTGACATCATTCATGATGTCATCACCTTTGACTTTTCCATCTTCTTCTTTTTCCTTTTTTTTTTATTTTTCTATTAGTTCTTTAATTTAATTCTCGATTCCGAAATTTTCTTTTCTCCGATTTTATTTAACAGTTAGGTCAGGAGTCAGCTCTCGGGGTCAATTGACCAAATTGCCCCTCACCGGTTCAACCCAGTTTGTAAATAATTCTATATTTCTTCCTGCTCCCTGACCTAATTATTTGACTAACTTAACAGTTCTTTTTCGTGATTTTCTCTTTTCCACTGTGTTCATAAGGGTCCTAAGGACCGCAGCGTCACTTTTTACGATTCGAAATTTGAGTTTAAAACGACTTCAGCTGCGTTCAGGAGGTCACTCATCGCTGTGACTCTCGGCTCGTTTAACCTCTTATGTTCTGTTTTTCTTATTTATAGTTAACTAATTAAACATTACTAATTATTTGTGTTTATGGCTTCTCAAGTTGTCTTAAGTATGGTTCTAGTCCCCTTAATTATCCGGACCGACACCGGTCACTGGAGCAGTGAAATCTACCAGGCTATGCAAACGGGGTGTTATAATTCCCCCCCCCCCCCTTAAAATAAATTTCGTCTCGAAATTTTACCTGGTATCAATCTCTGAACAGCTGTGGGTGTTGTCTCCTCATGTCCTCCTCTCGTTCCCAAGTAGCTTCTTGGCCCGAATGATGGTTCCACAGCACTTTTACCAATGGTATCTGCTTATTCCGTAGCTGCTTCACCTCATAAGCCAGAATCTTTATGGGTTCTTCTTCATATGTGAGGTTTGAGTTCACTTCTATCTCTTCTACTGGTAATACATGAGAAGGGTCTGATCGATACCTCTTCAACATAGACACATGGAAGACGTTATGTATCTTCTCTAACTCTGGAGGTAGTGCCAAACGATAAGCCAAAGGACCTACTCTTTCCAATACCTCATATGGCCCGATAAAACGAGGACTTAGTTTCCCCTTCCTGCCGAATCTCATAATTCTCTTCCAAGGAGAAACTTTGAGGAAAACTTTTTCACCCACTGCATACTCAATATCTCTTCTTTTCAAATCAATATAGGACTTCTGACGGTCTGATGCAGCTTTAAGTCGACCTCTGATGACCCTGATTTTCTCTTCAGTCTGTTGAACAATTTCGGGTCCAATCATTTTTCTTTCACCCACGTCATCCCAACACAACGGGGTTCTACATTTCCTGCTATACAAAGCTTCATATGGAGGCATCCCAATGCTTGATTGGTAGCTGTTGTTATAAGCAAACTCAATCAAAGGCAAGTGTGTATCCCAACTACCCTCAAACTCAATCACACAAGCCCGTAGCATGTCCTCCAAGATCTGAATTACCCTCTCGATCGCCATCCGTCTGCGGGTGGAATGTCGCATCTTGAAGTTCAATCTAGTTCCTAGGGCTCTCTGAAGACTACCCCAGAATCTAGAAGTGAACCTAGGATCTATGTCTGATACAATGGATACTGGCACTCCATGAAGTCTCACAATCTCATCAATGTACAACCTGACCAATTTTTCCAAACTGTAGTCCATTGGGACTGGCAGAAAATGAGCAGACTTAGACAATCTGTCGATAATGACCCATACTGCATCATGACTCTTCTGTGTCCGCGGAAGTCCCATTACAAAATCCATTGTTATTCTTTCCCATTTCCATTCTGGCACTGGTAGTGTATGTAACAAACCAGTTGGTACTTGATGCTCTGCCTTTACTTGCTGACAAGTTAGGCATTTTGATACAAACTCTGCCACATCTCTCTTCATACCCATCCACCAGTAATGCTCCTTTAGCCCTCTATACATTTTTGTACCACTAGGGTGTATAGCAAAAGGAGACTCATGTGCTTCCTTCAAAATGATCTGCCTCAAATCAACATCATTAGGAACACACATTCTCGCTCGGTAGCAAGAAACCATCATCTCTGATTGAGAACTCTGGTTTCTTGCCCTGCCGGACTTCTTCTAACAGCTTCTGATACCTTTCATCATTCTGAGCAGCCATTCTGATCTGATCGATTAACACTGGCTGTACATGCCATGCAATTACTGTCTGCCCCTCATCATTAATCTCTAAATTGGCATGTAATAATCTCAACTCATGTACCAAAGACAAAGGAGTAACCTGTAGACTTGCCATAGTCTTGCGACTTAAGGCGTCAGCCACAACATTAGCTTTCCCTGGCTGATAGTTTATCAGGCAATCGTAGTCTTTTATCAACTCTAACCACCTCCTCTGTCTCAAATTCAACTCTTTCTGGGTGCCCAAATACTTCAAGCTCTTATGATCTGTGTAGATGTAGCACTTCTCCCCATACAAATAATGTCTCCAGATCTTAAGAGCAAACACAATAGCTACAAGCTCCAAATCATGTGTTGGATAATTCCTCTCATGCGGTTTCAGCTGGCGTGATGCATAGGCAATAACATTTCGATCTTGCATCAACACATAACCTAACCCATTGTGAGAAGCATCATCAGAATCGTATATTCTTTACCCGGTGTAGGTAAAGTCAGGACTGGAGCCTCAGTCAAACGTCTCTTCAATTCATCAAAACTTTGCTGGCATTTGTCCATCCACTGAAATTTCACATCCTTTCTAAGCAGCTTGGTCAATGGAGATGCCAACATGGAGAATCCCTTCACAAATCTACGGTAGTATCCAGCTAACCCCAGAAAACTGCGAATCTCTGTGACATTTCTGGGTGGCTTCCAATTAAGGACAGCTTCAATTTTGCTAGGATCTACCTTAATATCCTCTTCTGATACTATGTGCCCCAAAAAAGATATTTCTCTCAGCCAAAATTCACACTTCGACAATTTGGCATATAGCTGTTTCTCCCTCAAAGTCTGCAGTACAATCCGTAGATGTCTATCATGCTCTTCTTCATTCCTCGAATAGACCAATATATCATCAATAAATACCACAACAAACTGGTCGAGGTATGGTCTGAAGATAGTGTTCATCAGATCCATAAAAGCAGATGGAGCATTAGTTAACCCGAATGGCATGACCAAGAACTCATAATGGCCATAGCGGGTTCTAAAGGCAGTTTTAGCAATACTCTGCTCTTATACTTTCAGCTGATAATAACCTGTTCTCAGGTCAATTTTGGAGAACACAGCTGCACCTCTTAACTGATCAAACAAGTCATCAATACGGGGCAATGGATATCTGTTCTTTGTTGTCACCTTATTCAACAGCCGATAGTCAATGCATAACCAGAGAGTGCCATCCTTCTTCTTAACAAATAATACTGGCGCTCCCCAAGGTGACACACTAGGGCGGATAAAGCCCTTATCAAGCAATTCTTGCAATTGCACTTTCAACTCCTTCAATTCTGCAGGTGCCATTCTATATGGTGTTATGGAGATTGGGTCCACACCAGGCATAACATCAATTCCAAACTGCACCTCTCTTTCTGGAGGTAATCCTGGCAATTCATCAGGAAACACATCCGGAAAGTCACATACAGTAGGAATGTCCCTCAGTGCTAGACTCCCCACTTGGGTGTCTATCACATGAGCCAAGTATGCCTCACACCCTTTTCAAATCATATTTGGCCAGTGCAGCTGAAATGATGTTTGAAGGTAATAACTGCCTCTCCCCATGTATTACTTCATCACCATACTGAGGGAGACCAAAAGTGACTGTCTTCAGTCTACAGTCAATCATAGCATGATGCCTGGCTAACCAATCCATGCCCAAGATAATGTCATAATCTCTGAAGGGCATTTCAGTTAAATCAGATAGAAAAGTATGTCCTTGGATCACCAAAGGACAGTCCCTATATAGCCTATTTACCCTGACCTCTTGGCCTAATGGACTAGTTACTAGCACATCATAGTCCATTGGTACACACTGAATAGCAGTAGAGCACATCACACTAGCATTAACATATGAATGTGTGGAGCCAAGATCAAATAACACATACACATCTTGGTCAAGGATGGAGAAAATACCAGCTACTACGTCTGATGTTTCAGCCTCCTCCCTCTGACGCATGGTATACACTCTGACTGGTGCGCCACTGGGTATTGGCTGGTTAACAGTGCTTTGACTTCCAGGGATGTTACCAGGACCCCTACCTCTGCCTCTGCCTCTAGCGGTGTTGTGACCCTGCAGGTGCGAGACTTGGTGATCCTTGGATGTAGTGAAAGGTCGGCATCGCGCAGGCTAGTGCAATCCTTAGCGAAATGTCCGCTTTCTCCACAGTTAAAACATGCACCAGTAGCCTTGAAACAAACCCCACCATGAGTTCTACCACACGTTTCACACTGCTGGACCGATAGAGCTCCTCTGGATGCTGGTTGGGTCTGCTGACCAGACCGGGGTGGTCTTTGGCCAGAAAATCTGCCTCTGCCAGATTTACGGGAGCTAGATCCCCCAAACTGTTTCCTCTTGCCAGAACCACTTTCAGATGCTTGCCCCATAGTCTTTTCAGTTTTCTCTTGAGGACCCTTCTTCACTGCCCCTTCTGATTCTATCCTTTCCAGTTCCAGGGCCTGTGAGATCAATTCAGTGAAATTCTGATGTCGAAAACCCATGACTTGCATTCTCAAATTTGGCCTTAATCCGGACTCAAACCTCTTACATCTGTCTCTGGGGGTGGAGACTAAGCTTCCAGCATAGTGGCTTAGTCTTGAAAAATCTCTTTCATAGTCTGCTATGGTTCTGTTCCCTTGTTTCAGACTCAGGAATTCTTGTAATTTTATATCCACATATACATTGGGGACCCATTTCTGTCAGAACTCCCTCAAGAAGTCTGACTAGGTTAACACAGGTGGCTCCACCAGGCTGTGGGGGATGATCTTCCACCATTCAAACGCATCCCCTTGCAACAAGGAAACAGAATAGTCAAACTTCAGCTCTTCCGTACATTGCAGCTTTTTGAAAACTCGTTCCATTCTTTCCAACCACTGTTCTGCCTCCAGTGGATCCACAGTGCCTTTAAACACGGTGGCCCCAAATTTCATCAATTTTTCATCTTTTGAGTGAGTTTGTGGTTGTCTTACTGCATCGCATCTGAGCTTGGGGTGGCATATTACCCGCCATTTTCTGAAAGAAGGCAGCCATCTGCTGCATAAATTGAGCAAGAAACTGCGGTGCTGGAGCAGGAGCTGGAGTGGCTGATCCACTCACATTCTAGAGTGCTGGGGCTTCCCCTTGAACCTCAGCCTCAACAGATTGTTCTTCGGAATGATCTCCTCCTTCCATTCCGTTTTCTCAAAATTTCTACTTCCTGAGATCAAACACAAGGAGGTTGATCTCCGTTAGTGCATATTCATGATGTAAATATGTCATATGTATCAATTAAAAACACTTGAGCAGTTGTACTTGTCAATAAAATGTTCATACACATAGTCAAAATTTATTGAAAAACCATGCTCTGATACCACTAAAACATGTCACACCTTACCCCTCCGTAAGGCATAACATGATCCCGTAGAATACTTAATGAACTACCGAAGTTCACCTACCAATAACTCATTAAGTACCCTACAAGGGATTTTAAAACGATTTTCTTACATTTTGGAAGTGGTGAGCATTTTAGTGAGAATTAAAAAGTCATTTATTCAAGCATAAATACTAGTAAAAATTTTGTCCATTTTAAATTTTGCCGCAATTTTTATAAAAATTTTGACAGAGTTCCCTCTGTATTTTGAGAAACCAGTTCTTCAAAGACCTGTAAAAAACACTTCCAAAAATATTTAACAACTTCCAACCTCCAATAAATCACAATTCAACTCCAATCAATTCATTTCAAAATAGTTCCACAATCCAAATCAATTTTATCAACTCAGAATAGTTAATAATTCCATTCACAAAGCATAAAGTAGGAATTTCATATGTACAAATATTAAATTTACAGAAAAAAGTCCAAAATAATATCATTACAATTTATTTACAACTGCTCAACTTACATTGATACAAATAACATTTCTATATTTACATCAAGATTATCTACAAGGGTATAAAATAATACCCGTACAAAATGATCAGAGTAGTCCTCGATTTAACAGCAGCTCACTCTGCTGCTTTCTCCTTGCTCTTATCTGCGACAGCAAAATAAGCTATCGCTGAGTATAAAAATACTCAATGGTGCACAATAAAAATTTAAAATGCAATAAATAAATCATTCATTGCCAAACACAATTTAAATGTTTCTCAATTACATTTCATAAATATTAAAGTTCATAATAACATCATTTTGTCAAATCATCTATTAAACACAGTTTAGTCAAACAATTTCATAAACACAGTGTTGCCAAAGTTATACACAACTTATGCAATGACACAAAATTTTCGATCAAAGCCGCGTTGTACATCACGACAAAGCAATCTCAACCCCATTAATCGAAATCAATGAGGGAGGTGGCTAGCTAGCTAATGAGTACTCATTCAATCTACAACATCAACTGGCAAGCCAGAGAGAGAGGAAAATAAACGATCTCAACCCCATAAATAGAGGAGGAATAATAAGTAACTGTCATGCTAAGTGTGAATCGAAAATCCATTTCAAACATTTCATTCAAATATTGCATACAAAAATCAAATCAATTTCCAAAGTTACAATTTGATCACAAGGTGGCAACACAAAAGTTCATAAATTCATAATACGTACTAAATCAATTTTTCAAGGATAAAATGCTTAAATAGGTTTTGTTATGCACAAACCTCAAGCGAGTCGTCCCTTAGCCTCGACTCGGTTCCTCGGGTTCCTTCCCGATATTCTTTTAAATTGAACACACAATTTTACAATGTTTCAGTACTAGAACTTAACATAAGTCCAAAATAAATTTAGCTTCACAATTACCTAGCTCTAACGTGCTAAATTCGACGTTCTTTAAATTTTGTGTTTCGGGTTACTATTCACTGCACTATTCAAGTCAAATAGTTGACTTTCTAAGGCTTAATAAGTATGGGAACTCCAACTTCACCCACATACCACGTTTTGGTCATTAAACTTGTTGGTTTTGGTCATTTTCTCAAAGCTTAGGTCATTTTGGCAAAATTGCCAATTTTTGATTTTAGTGCTCCGAAGTTGCACTGTTTCATTGGTCAATCTACTGTTGGAATTTGGCAAAACTTCCTTCATAGAAAATGTTCCTTATTGTCTTAAGTGTATTCTCATTTTTGAATCACCCCAATCGGAGTTTTGTAGCTCAAGTTATAGCCAAAATACAATTACTGTTCACGTGCAATGTTCATACTGCAACTATGGTTCTGGCAGATTTTTGGTCCAACTTTGTTCAGTAATTTGATCGAGTTAAGTTCATAATTTGGTCTAATTTCCTTCATACGAAATGTTCTACTATGTCTTAGGTTTCCATCGGTTCAAGAATCGCCTAAATCGGAGTTTTCTAGAGAGAGTTATAGCCATTGGAACTTTACTGCTCAATGGCAAATCTGCTGAGTTGCAGGTTCAATAACTCAAATTTGCTCAATAATTTGACTAGGTTAATGGCATAATTTGGGGTGGTGTTCTTCATGAAAGTTTTAGATCTATGTCTTATCTAATTGCTGGTAAAATTTCAGGTCAATTTGACCTGTGTAGCTCGAATTATGACGAAATGAACAGTGTTCATTTGGTCAGTTTGGTGCAGTGACAGCCTGCTCTCATTTCACTTTGGTCAATTGGTTCACCAAGTTTTAGTCAATTTTTGGCCATGGTTCCTTAATAAAAATTGTGTCTTTTTATGTCTATTTTCATCCCTAATTGGTGGCATATCAATTGGGCTTGTAAAATTCCTGTTTTGGTCCTTCAAAGTAGGTTTGGTCATGCTGCTACGAATTTGTCTTCCATTCTAACACTTCCCATATATTTCCTTTGGTCATTATTGACCATTTTTCAGTTCACAATTGGTCAAAGATATCAATTATGCATTTCTCCAAAATTTGGTTCACAAACCCTAACATTCAAACCCTAACTCACTCATTCAATCACAATTGGTGCATTTCCATCTTAACACCATACTAATGTAAGTTTATTAACATCTTTAATTCCCTTTAAACACATCAAACCATACCAATCATACTCCCATCAACCAGGCCAAAATTTCAGTGTAGTCCTTCTCCCATGATTTTATTTCATTTCATAATTTCTAAGCTCATTTCCATCATCACACATGCATTTAAATGGAAGAATAAGGAGTTGAACATACTAACCTCAATTTAAAGCTTCAAATCTCTCTCTTATCCCTTCTTTCTTCTTTTAGTCTTCTTCCCAAGTTACAATATCAAGCTCTAATGAAGTTTTTATGAGGGTTATTAAGGTTGGGTAAGGAGAAATTAAGCTTAGTGTAAGCTTAAGGGAAGGATTTTCATGGAGGATGTGTGGGAAGAAAGTGGGCAGCACCAAGGAAGAAGAAAATAAGGTTTTTCTATTTTTTTTTCTTTTCTTTAATCTTATCCCTTTTAGAAGACCAAAAATTCCAAATTAATAAATAACTTAATTAATTTCTTATTAACATCATTCATGATGTCATCACTTTTGACTTTTCCATCTTCTTCTTTTTCTTTTTCTTTTTTTTTTTCTATTTTTCTATTAGTTCTTTAATTTAATTCTCGATTCTGAAATTTTCTTTTCTCCAATTTTATTTAACAGTTAGGTCAGGAGTTAGCTCTCGGGGTCAATTGACCAAATTGCCCCTTGCCGGTTCAACCCGGTTTGTAAATAATTCCATATTTCTTCCGGCTCCCTGACCTAATTGTTTGATTGACTTAACAGTTCTTTTTCGTGATTTTATCTTTTCCACTGTGTTCATAAGGGTCCTAAGGACCGCAGCGTCACTTTTTACGGTTCGAAATTTGAGTTTAAAACGACTTCGCAGTCGTTCCCAAGGAGGTCACTCATCGCTGTGACTCTCGGCTCGCTTAACCTCTTATGTTCTGTTTTTCTTATTTATAGTTAACTAATTAAACATTACTAATTATTTGTGTTTATGGCTTCTCAAGTTGTCTTAAGTATGGTTCTAGTCCCCTTAATTATCCGGACCGACTCCGGTCACCGGAACTGTGAAATCTACCAGGCTATGCAAACGGAATGTTACATTAACACTCCCAACATACCTTATTTTGCATTCAAAATTTGCTGGCATTGATTACCAATACCATTTCTAAGCTTAAAATTAATAGAGCAGAATTTTTAGTTTTTATACCCTATCTTTACTGTTCCATTAGTTACTGTTACCGTGGGAATTTGAGAAAATGATAAACATGAATGTTGTTCCTTATTTTGTGTAGTTGAATTTCGTTTTTTGAATCACTCCATTTGGAGTTTTGTAGCTCAAGCTATGGTCCAAAAACCACAACTGGCCGGATTGAAAAATTTCAGAACTGACCATATCTACAATGTAGTAAACAGTAACTTCCACTCTCTTGTTGAATAGGTTCTGGTCATAATTTGGGGTAGGTTCCTTCATGAAAGTTGTTGGTATATATCTTAGCTTGTTGCTGGTAAATTTCAGGTCAATTGGGCCATTCTACACTGAGTTATGGCCAAATGAATAATCACTGTTTATTTAGCCATTCTGCAGAAACTGGTTGCAGGACACCCAGATTGAGGCAAGTTTTTGGTCCACTTGGTTTGGTTTTTTGGGCATGGTTTCTTCACCAAAGTTGTGCTATTATGTGTCTAGTTTCATGTCTAATTGGCCAAATACCAATTGAACCTACACAGCCCAAGTTGTGGCTGTCCAAACAGGCTGGACTTACATCCCAACCTACTACTCTCACTAGGCAGCATACCGAATCAGTTTTCTAATGCTATAATTCGGTCCAAGTTATGGTCAATTTCCCTCAAATGGTCACTAATTGACCCTTAGAATGTTCATTCAACATTACATAAACAAAGTCCAAATTTCTCTTCAAAACCCTAATTCCCCATTCCAATTCACACAACATGCATTAGTTAAACACACTAATTCATTATCAATATGTATATACACTTCAAACACCATCTCTAATCCATTCTAAGCCCATCAAAACAATCAAATCCCCACTCCTAATAGGCTGCCGAAATTTACCTCTACCCTAGTATGCATAATTCTCTTCAAATCCCACAATTTCTTAGCCTAATTTAGCGCCTTAACATGATTATCCAAAGAAAAAAAAAGAAAGATGGCACTAACCTTGTTGGAGCTAACTCCCAAGCTTGCAAAAACTTTCTTTTCCTTCTTCTTTTTGCTGGTTAGAGAGAGTTTAAGGTGCAAGGAAGAATTTTTGTGAAGTGATTAAGTGAGTTTATAGTGAAACTTAGTAGGGTGTGAAGCTTGATGAAGTTTTAATGGAGGTTTGGGTTAAGGGCAAGAATTCAGCTGGTTTGAGGGAGAAGAAGGCAGATGGTGTTTTGATTTTTTTTGGTCTCAATTGTCTCTTTTTATTAGTTAATTAAGTGGTTGTTTAAATGTAATTGGTGGGAATTTTTAAATGACATCATAATGATGTCATAATTTGCAATATATTTCATTTTCTTTTCTTTTCTTTTCTACAAAGTTCAAATTGATTTTTCATCAACATTAATTCATATTTTATGTCATATAATTTATGTACTCAATTGGACAAGTTGGTCAAAAATCACCTCTGAAGGCGAAATGACCAAAATGTCCTCCGTTTGGCTTAATGGGTCAAAATTGTCTGTACCGATTGAAAAATTTTCCTAAATATTTTCTTGGCATTATAATGCCATAGGAACCTCAATGACCCTTCTCTAGAGTCCCAATTATTATTTTATAATTTTTCTCCCGGGTCTAGGGCTCATAGTTGCGAGAAACGCAACTTCTCACTTGGTTACTCATCGCTAGGGCACCGACTCATTTAACTTGGTTGTATTTTATTTCTAAAATTTTTCCTAAATTTTTCTTATTAATATTTGAGTTAATTATGGTTCCTCACTTTAGTTTAAATATTTTTCCGAATGTTCTAGCTGTCCAGTCCGACACTGGTCACCGGAACAGTAGAATGTACGGAGTTGCTACAGGGAGGGTGTTACAGCAATAATATAACAAAGAAATAATATACAAAATACAGATGGAAATAAAACATGGTTCAGATAATTTAGATCTAATTATGCTTCAATAAGGTTTCTAAAATTTAAAATCCCTTTTTTTTCTTTTCCTAATTTAGCCCTCTTTGGAGGTGCTTAGTTCATAAGGTTACAGTAAGAATATACACTATACTAATATTCTAATAGCATTATTCTTAACTTAATATTATTATGAAAGGTACATTTGTAACATTTATTTAAATTATATTTATAACACCCCACACCCGACTACAGTGTAGCCGAGCAAGACGTGCTACAATCGGTGCTGGAGCATCCTAACTTATCTTACTTTATTTTTTTAATAATTTTGAATTCATTTAATTTAATATTAATTATTTTTCGATGGAGAAACCAGCAGAGTTTTCCCCTATTTTATTATCGTTTGGCGTATTTCAATATTCATCTGTTTGGAAGTCAACAATATTTTGAAAATAAAATCTTATCCATGCTAATCATAACTATCTCATTAATCATTCTCATAATTTTCTCATATTTCAAATCTCATCCATACATTTCAATTTCATAATCATTTCTATACATTTACATTCATACTCAATTCATATGTAAATATTCTCAAATTACATAAGCAAAATTTTCAAATTTCCTTAATTTACATAATTTACAAAACAATTACAAAATCTCATAATTTACATGATATATAAATTAATTATATATGAAAAAGCTAATTGATTAATTTACATTGCATTCCTATTAATTACCTGTTCATAATATACATTACAATATAATATCTAAGCATTTTATACAAAATATAAAATATGGTCTATATGGGCCCTATCTACATACATTGCTGAGTAGGTGACACGGACACTATGCAGAACTGTGAGCGGCCTTATCCAATCTGTGGTCTGCTGGGCCTTCTGTCCAAATCTTCAGTACCTATGCGTTGCAAAAGCGACTTGCTAAGCATAAAGCTTAGTGGTGCCAATAATACAAGAAAATATAATATGTAAATAAAAATAATTAATTCCTAATTATTGTGTTCATAAGAAATGAATAATTACTAACTTACTGTTTAGTCGAGGGCTAATTACGTTTTATGATATTAACTCCTTCATGCATTTTGTTAATCATTTTCTTAATGATTTTGAGCTTCTTTGTATTTTATTGTAATCATTCTTGATATTTAAATTCCATATTTTCTTTAATAATCAGTTCAATTACAGTTATACTTTTCCATGCCCAAGTAACCTATACAAGTTGACCAGACTGGATAAATGGGTAAACTAGCACTAGGTACTAGGTACCTCGGGCAGTCACACCATCGGTCACAATGTGTCTCTCGGTGTGCAAACAGAATGGCTAATAAGCCATAAAAGCAATAAGGTATAAAGCTAAGTAAAACATCATAATCAGTATAGCCATTAGCTATCACATCACAGAATGGCAATGAAGCCATACATGATACGCAGTACTGCTATCAAAACCCTATTAGCATGCCAACCTATCCAAACCAATCACATTAGGCCTACTAGGGCATTTTGCACTTTTAAGTTTCACAATTTTTAAATTTCAAGTTTGAATGTTACTATTCATTTCATTAGTTAACTAAAATGTTGACTTTTGTATAGACAATAGGTACATTGGTTTTAATACTCCCAACATACCACATTTTGCATTCAAAATTTGTTGGTATTAGTTGCCAATACCATTTCTAAGCTTAATGTTAATTGGACAAAATTTTCAGTTTTCATGCTTTATTTTTACTGTTCCATTAGTCATTTTTGTAGCAGGAATTTGGCAAAATGATCAACATGAAAGTTGTTCCTTATTTTGTCTAGTTGCATTTCCCTTTTTGAATCACTCCATTTGGAGTTTTGTAGCTCAAGTTATGGTCCAAAAACCACAACTGGCTGGATTGAAATTTTTCTGGACTGACCATATCTATAGTGCAGTGAACAGTGACTGCAACTCACTTGTTGGATAGGTTATGGTCATAATTTGGGTTAGGTTTCTTCATGAAAGTTGTTGGTCTATATCTCAGCTTGTTGCTGGTAAAATTTCAGGTCAACTGTACCATTCTACGCTGAGTTATGGCCAAATGACCAAACACTATTTATTTGGTTATTCTGCAGAAATAGACTGCAGGTCGCCTGAATTAGGGCAAGCTTTCGGTCCACTTGGTTTAGTTTTATGGGCATGGTTTCTTCACCAAAGTTGTGCCATTATGTGTCTAGTTTCATGTCCAATTGGCCTTGCACCAATTAAACTCTACAATTCAAGTTATGGCTGCCCAAACCTGCTAAACTCATGTCCAATTCTGCAGGTCACCATGGGCAGCCACACCAACTACAATTCCCACTAATCAAACCACCTCATTTCTTGTTCACACTTGACCAAATGGTCACTAATTGACCATTAAAACTCACTTGCATCATTACATGATCAAAGTCTCCATTTCATGCTCAAACCCTAACTCCAATTTCTAATTCATGGCATACACACACCAAACTCATACCAAATCACTTTATCCATCATCTATACTCATCAATAACATAATTAAGCCACTTAATTTCATCAAAAACCAGTAATCCTTAAACTTTCTCATGGCTGCCAAATTTAGAGATTTCATTTACTCAAGTTTTTCTTTTAATTTCACACAATTTGTACTTGATTTAGCATGCTTACAAGATTAAAGAAAGAAAAGAAATTGTTTAGTGCACTAACCTTTTTGAACTTCACTTAACCTTGATTAAACCTCCCTAATCTCTTATTCTTTGGTTGCCAATAGCTTTTTCTAGGTGAAAGATCAAATTTTTGTGAAGGGACTTGGCAATTTTGGTGAACAAATGGAGAGGAAATTCAAGCTTTTAAGCTTGAAAATGGTGGAACCTCTTCTCTCTCTCTCTCTCTCTCTCTATGTTTTTAGCTGCCCAAAGGTTGAAGATGCAGATTGGTTTTTCAATTTTTGGTCTCTTTTATCTCTTTTAATGAGTTTAACAAATTGTGATTGGTGGAGGAAATTTAAATGACATCATATGATGTCATAATTAGCATTTTCTTTTATTTTCTTTTCTTCTCTTTTCTACTCATTTCCAATTTAATTTTTATCAATATTTATTCATATTTTAGATCATAATAATTATTTTCTTAACTGGACAAGTCGGCCAAAAATCATCTCTGAAGACGAAATGACCAAAATGCCCTCCGTTTGGCTTAACGGGCCAAAATTGTCTGTACCGATTGAAAAATTTTTCTAAGCATTTCCTTGGCATTCTAATGCTATAAGAACCTCAATGACCCTTCTCTGGAGTCCCACCCTCGGGTCTAGGGCTCCTAGTTGCGAGAACCGCAACTTCTCACTAGGTTACCCATCGTTAGGGCACCGGCTCATTTAACTTGGTTGTATTTTATTTCTAAAATTTTTCTTAAATTTTTCTTATTAATATTTGAGTTAATTATGGTTCCTCACTTTAGTTTAAATATTTTTCTGGATATTCTAGCTGTCCGGACCGACACTGGTCATCGGAACAGTAGACTGTACGGACTAGCTAAAGTGAGGATGTTACAATATTTCTATTACTAATCTTTTTGTATCCTTTAATTCAAAACCTTCTAGGTTATCTTAAATTATTTTATAATAATTAGAGCTCCCAGTGCATTCAATAATAGATAACTTTTTTTTTTTTATCATCAGTCCAGTTCATTTCAATTCTTTCTAACATTTTATTAATCATTTTCTTGATGATTTTGAGTCTCTTTTTATTGTAATCATTCATGTTGTTTATCTTGATATTTAATTTCCTTACTTCCTTTAATAATCAATTCAATTACATTTATACTTTTCCATGCCTAAGTAACCTATACAAATTGACCGAATTGGTTAAACGGGCTAACTAGCACTAGGTATCAAGTACCTCGGGCCGTCACACCATCGGTCACAATATGTCTCCCGGTGTGCAACAGAATGGCTAATAGGCCACAAAAGTAATAAGGCATAAAGCTAAGTATAACATCATAATCAATATAGCTATAGGCTATCATATCACAGAATGGCATGGAGCCATACATCATACACAATACTGCTATTAGAACCCTATTGGCATGCCAACCTATCCAAACCAATCACATTAGGCCTACTAGGGCTTATTACAAGGTTATTTCTTGAATATTTGTACTTAACATGTAAGGTTACTATTCATTTGGTCATTTAAGTCGAAATATTGACTTTCTCATACATAATAGTTACATGAGTTTTAATCACATAGATTTACCACATTTTGGTTCCTAAAAGTGTTGGCATAAGTTGCCAATCCATACTTCTAACCAATAGAAAATAAATTAGAAATTTCATTTTTTACTACTAGAGTTCACTATTTCATTAGGCCATTCTACAGTGAAAATTTGGCCAAATGTTCTTAATCAAAGTTGTTCTTTATTGAGTCTAGTTACATTTCACTTTCTGAATCACCCCATTTGGAGTTTCCTAGCTCAAGTTATGGCTATTTCACCATAACTGGTCGGATTGCTTTTACCCAAAATTTTTGGGAAATTTTTGGTTCTGCCAGATTTGGTAATCCAACTTTGGCTAGCAATTTCATTTAGTTAAGTCCAGAATTTGAGTTTATGTTCTACATGAAAGTTGTTCTAAATTGCCTCAGCTTTCCATTAATATAAATTTTAGGTCAATTAGACCTTTCTACACTAAGTTATGACCAAATGAATGAACACTATTCATTTGGTTATTTTGCCCAGGCATAATTGGTGCTACTCAGATTTGGTCAATTTAAAAGGCATCCTAAGTTTGTTTTCTAGACAGGTTTCCTTCATCAAAGTTGTGCCATTATGTGTCTAATTTCATGTCCAATTAGCCTTGCACCAATTAAACCTACACAACTCAAGTTATAACTACCCAAACATGCTGGACTCACATCCAAACCTGCAATGCACACTGGACAGCATACATAACCTCAATTCCCTTGGCACCATTCACTCAATTTCCTGCTCAAACATGACCAAATGGTCACTAATTAACTCTTACAACCTCTTTTCACCAATACATAAACAAAATTCAAATTTTGGTGCCCAAATCCTAACTCCAACAATTTCAATTCTCTATATACATACAATCCATGAATTAAAACACCAAAATCATGTTCAAAGGCAGCCATACATAGCTATTATGTAATCAAATTGATGAAACCCTAGGTACCATAAGGCTGCCAAAATTTCAAGGGGCAACTTCATGCATCCTTAATTCACTTTTCATCAAATTTTCAACTTAACTCCACTTAAATTCATGCTTGGAAATGAGTGGAAGCAAGAAAATTAGCACTAACCTCTTGGATGAATTTCTACCCACCACTTTCCTTCACTTTCTTCTCCCCTAATGGCTGCCCAATTCTAGCTCTAGTGGTAGGGATAAATTTTTTTGAAGGGAAGATGAGGTTTTGAGGTGGTTTTGGTAGAGGTTTGGAAGCTTGGCGAAGCTTCAATGGTAGAAGAGAGGGAGCTGGTTCATTTGTGAAGAAGAAGCAGATTGTTTCTTCAAATTTTATGCTCATTTTACTCATTTTAAATGATTTAAAGACATGTGTCACAATGTGATTGGGTGGGGGCATTTTGATGACATCATGTGATGTCATAATTCTCAATTTCTTTCATTTTTCTTTTCTTTTCTTTTCTACTCATTTTCAATTAAATTTTTAGCAATATTTATTCACATTTTATGTCATAATAATTATTTACTCAACTAGACAAGTTGACCAAATATCATCTCTGAAGACGAAATGACCCAAATGCCCTCCATTTGGCTTATCAAGCCAAAATCGTCTGTATAGATCTAAAAATTTTTCTAAACATTTTCTTAGCATTCTAATGCCATCAAAACCTCAATAACTCTTCTCTGAAGTTCCAAAAATTATTTCATGAATTTTCCCCTAGGTTTAGGGCTTCTAACTGCAAAGACCGCAACTTCCCACTAGGTTACCCATCGCTAAGGCACCAACTCATTTAACTTGGTGTATTTTATTTCTAAAATTTTCCATAAATTTTTCTTACCATTATTTGAGTTATTTATGACTCCTCACTTTATTTTAAATATAGTTCCAGATATTCTGACTGTCCGGACTGACATTAGTCACCGAAATAGTCGAATGCATGGACTTGCTACAGTGAGGGTGTTACATGAAGCCTGCGGGTAGGCATTTAAGTCAGATATAATATTAGGCACAATGGCCAATAAGCAGGCATAAAGTCTGTAGAACAATCATGTCAGATAGATTTTATCTGTTAATGATTATTCTTATGGCTAGTACTACTATCTGTATTCCCTAATTGGTATACCAATTGATCCAAATTAAATAAATAAGTCTAGGTATACTATGGCTAATTAAACATTATTACTTATCTATTTGAAATGTTCATGTCACTTTATAGAGGAAAAATAGGTCCCACATACTCCTTTCATGTGATTTAGTGTTTAAAGGCTTGTTAGGGTTAAATTCCTATCATAAGATAATTTATCTGATGGACCATTCTTTAGGTTTAGTTTTTGGTGTCTCATTTTTACCTATCCATTTGATCAGTTTGTAGCCACTGTTTGGCCACACTTCCTTCATGGAAGTTGTTCCTCTATATCTTATCTTTATTTTCCCTTTTAAATCATGTCAATTAGGCTTTTAGAACTCAAGTTATGCTTAGATAACTATAACTGATTCATTTCCTAATTCTAGTTTCTTAACTAGGTAACTTTTGGACTTAAACTTTACCTAATTAATGGAACATGTTGCAGTCACTTTTAGGCATAGTGAACTTCATAGAAATTATTTCCCTATGTATTGTGGTCACTTAGAAGTTTTAATCACAACTTTTCAAGTTTTTTGGAATTATTTATGGCCAATTAACTGACCTGGACTCATGTACCCTATGCTAATAGGAGTTTAGTTCAGGTCAGTGATTGTAGGTTAACTTTTGAGGTTCTTATATTTATAATTTGAGGAAGATTTCTAAAAAAAAGTTTTAGCCTTGTTCCTTAGGTTTCTGGAAAGGTATGGCTCATCCCAATTGGATTTTTCTAGTGGGAGATATGACTAAAAGACTGTTAGAAGGTCAAATGAAGTTTGGTCAGATTCTAGGTTTTGATGTATTGAATTGTTGTAACAATTTGACCTAGTTCTCTTGATTTCTGGGTTTTGGTCAAAATACCAATTTTGTAGATTTATATCTTGTGGACATTTTACCACTGGTTTCATTACATTTGAGTTCTTGTAGACCAAGTTATGGCCATTTTGCCAAAACTGGTTGGGTAAGTTTATGTCCAGCAGTTTCTAGACAACCTAGTTCTGGACAGTTTTGTGACCTAAATTGGGCCAGCAATTTGGTTTGGTTTAAGGCAATTCTTGGTTCTGTGGTCTTCATGAAAATTGTAGGCCTATGTCTAATCTTTCCAGTGGTATAAAATTCAGGTCATTTGAATCAGTATAGAGGGAGTTATGGCCAAATGAATACGTACTGTTCATTTGGTCATTTTCTGGGTTTTGTGCAGGGTCATCTGGATTGGGACAGTGTTTAGGTCAAATTTTGGATAGAATTTGGGCATGGTTTCTTCACGAAAAATGGAGTGTTTTGGGTCAATTGGTCTCATACCAATTGGAGCAACACACAATCAGTTATGGATCAAAACTCAAGCTGGACTCAATGAGTCCCAAACCTGCAGAAAAAGCGCTCCCAAATTTTCAATCTCCTCCAACTTCCTTACTTCAATTGGCATACATAGCACTTCTATAAGCAACTATTTCTTCTCAATTAGGTCAATCTCAAGCAAAGACAAAATCCCCCAGTTCATGTACACAAACCCTAATTTCAAATTTCAAACTCAATCAATTCAATCCCTTTAACTTCTCATACATATACTCATACCAATCATCATCTTTAAACTCATTTATAACATTTGAACACATCAAAGCCCAACACATTTCTTGCCTACTGAAAATGGTAAAATCATGGGTTCATGAATTACTTTTTAATTTCTTAAAATTTCTACTTATCTCAAGCCATTTTGAAGGATTAAAAGAAGAATGAAGGAAGAAAAGTACTAACCTCTTGTGACCCAACTTGTAAACTTTCCAAAACTTTAACTTTCCTTCTTCTTATGGGTACCTAGAGCTTCCTTATGATGTGGGTTAAATTTTTAATGAAGAGGGCTAAGGGTTTTGTGGGGAGGAAGCTTGGGAAATCAAGCTTCAAGAAAGCAAAAAAGGAGGGAGAGAGGGAGCTTGGAGTTCGGCCATGGATGGAGAGAGAGGAAGAAGAAGACTTGGTTGGTGGGGTTTTGTCTCTTATGTCTTATATATATATATATATATATATATATATATATATATATATGTTGTCCTTTAATTTTTAAAATGTCATGAGCCCCTTTTTCTTTTCTTTTCTTCTTCTTTCTCTTCTCAATTTCCCAATTCAATTTCATAAATATTAATTTATGTTAATTATTTTATTCTCTCAGTTTTTAATTTGAAATTTAGGTCAAAATTCACCTCTGGAGGTAAAATGACCAAAATGCCCTTCATTGTGCTCATCGGGTTATTATTTTTTTTATACCAATTAATAAATTCTCTTAAATTTTATTTTATTTTCTCTAAATTTTTCCTATATTTTCTTAACATTTATTCCATCAAATTATGTAATGGCCTAGCCCACTAGTGATACTGTCCGCTCTAGGCTGAAGCTCTCACGGTTTTAAAATGCGTCACTAGGGGTTACGAACTGCTAACTTATAAACCCAGCATATCTCCCGTGTTTTGCCGATGTGAGATTTGCCTAGGGTGTTACAATCCACCCCCCTTATGGGACTCAGCATCCTCGCTAAGGTTTGCCCCACCATCACTCAAGGTTGCACGCGAACCTGGCTCTGATAACACAAATGTAATGGCCCAGCCCACTATTGATACTGTCCGCTCTAGGCCGAAGCCCTCATGGTTTTAAAACGAGTCACTAGGGGTTACGAACCGCCAACTTATAAACCCAGCATCTCTCCCCGTGTTTTGCCAATGTGGGATTTGCCTAGGGTGTTACAACTTATGTCTCCTCGCTATAGTTTAAGTGTAGTTCTAGACATTCTGACTGTCCGAACAAACATTAGTCATCGGAATAGTAGAATGTACGAACTACCTACGGTGAGGGCGTTACAAATAACCTGTTTTATTAAGATAGACTTGAGAAATACTTACTCCCCTAAATTTGTCTCTATTGTGGATAATTGTGATGAAGTGACTCAATTCTAACTCCATAGGCATATCTCAATTTTCTATCTCCCCTAATGCAGCATACACTTTTTAAAAGATCAAAAAGTCTTTAAAAGGGTTGTAATATGGCTAAAAGAATAATGACTTGGTTTCCAATAAAAGGTTTTTAGGGAATGCAAATATGAGGATAGTATTTATGCATAAAATACCAAGTATACTAAGTTTATTCTACTAATTTTGTATGGAGAGGAGGGGCTTTTGGTCTTTTATAGTGCCAAGCATGCTTCCATGATACTTATCTTGGGACTTCTTCTTCTTCTTCTCTTTCCTTTTTTTTTTTTTTTTTTTCTATTTATGTCCCTTTTGTCCTCTCCCCCAAACTCATTGCTTTTGCTGGGTTGGAAAGGAAATTTTTTTTTTTTTATTTCAATTGTACACCTGCACTCTTTCTAGAGTTCTACATCCTCTATTCAACTTTTTTTTAGCACTTAATATACTTTTTTACTTATACATTTAGCTTCCTCAAAAGGGTAGGGTAGGTGTTTAGGCTAGGGGCTAGGTAAGAAATATAGGTAAGCAATAAATTCTAAGGGATAGATATAGATTTCAAAATGGCTGCAAGGGATATATATTTTAATTAAAGATGGCTAAGGCTTAAAGGGGCTATATCAAAGAATGCCTTAATTATCTCTTCATCAAGCATATGCTAGGATTTCGCCTTGATAGGTCCAAGAGACATGTTTTAAAGCTAGTGAGACATTTTTAGGTTTGCATGTATTTTAAAAATTTTCTTCTAATTTTGCAAGTTCAATGTGATAGATTAATAACTATGAAAGAGTTTAACTACTTTAACTCCACTTAAGTGATACACAAATATAATATAGACATAATAAGGTGATGTAGAATGAAATGCAATATATGAATGCTATGCATGAAATGTAACCCCAAACTCAAATTTTACATTGTCCTCAATGTCATCAAGATATCACAATCAGGTCAAGAGTAACATCATAAATATAATAACAAGGAAAATCTAATGGATATAGAACACTCTCCCCTGAAGTGTGCCTTCCTTCAAAGATTTGTGAATTTGATCTCGATTGCTCCTTTCAAGTGCTTCTTGAACCTACAAAGTGAACAAACATTGAAACAAGTTTGGGAGGGTGATAAAATATAAGAAATAGACAAATGCAAAGATTAAATTTAAAACTTGAGTTTCCTCCTAAAAAGCCCTAATTTAAGGTCATTAGCTTGACTCCTTTTAGAATTTCTAATTAAAAAGTGGATTTCGCCCATAGTAGTTGTCATGTAACACTACATATGGGTCTTGATTTGTTGTACCCTCAAGATTGGCAAGATTTGAAACAAGATTGCACATATCATGAACAACACATGGCTTGGAATGATGTGTTTGGGATGATGATTGTTTTAGCTCATGGAGGACATATGATGATGTAGGAGGTGCCCATAATAGAAAAGGGTCTTCTAGTGGTGTATGTGTAAGCATCATTAATGAACTTAAATTGATAGTCTCATTAATTTCTTCATCTACCACCTTCATCTCTGATTTATCTTCATGTAAGCACTCTTCTAATGACCCACCAATAATAAGGGAGTTGTTTTCTTCAACTTTAGGTTTAATTTCTTCTTCAAGTAACTTCTGCTCTAGTGGGAACTTTACTAGTAAGTCATTTTCAAATAAATTTTATTCTTGAGGCTCAACTTCTTTTATGAAGGAGCAGAAGCATGAAAAACACAAGTTTATATCATTAAATTCAAAAATTTTCACCTAGGGTCACATGCATCATGCAAGATTTATTTTTATCTATTTTATTTCAATGATAAACAACATATTAAAACTCTTTTAATATGTTTTTGGATCTATATTTTCCATTTAAGATTTTAGAATTAATCATATTAATTTTAGAACCCTAGATTAGATTAAGAACAAGTGCACTAACCTCTAGATGCACTGCAGTGTGTTTGGCACCTTTGGGATGCTATTTTAGGACACCAGATGATGTCCCTCTAGCTTGTCCGCACCAAGATCACCTATGGCAGCCCCTGAACAGCTTCTAAAGCTTTTTCTATGAATTAAAAAATCAAGTTTTACCTTTTGAGAGATTAGAGATATAAACAGAACACTATAAATAATTTCTAGTATTTTTAATTCAAGAGATTGTTTGCTAGTCTCTTGGAATTGATGAGAGATGAAGAAGAAGAGAGAATGGCAGCCTCAAGCGTGGCGGGACCAAAGAGAGCAGTAGCTTTGTTATAATTTTCTTTCATAACAACACATTATGTAGCTAGGTCACCACTTAAAACCCTTGCCACATGTCACCCTCTGATTGGTTCTAGGTTTAATTGACCCAATCACATTGTGCCAAGTGTCAAACCTATATTTAATCTTGACTTTAATCATCTTACATGATTAAAAGACATTTGGCAAGCTTATGCGTAGTGCCATTTGTCACCATCTCATGGTGCCAAATGTCACCCTGTGAAATGATCAAAATACCCTTGTGTCTTAATTTTGAGTTCTTAACCCAAAATAATTATTTCTCTTCTAATCAATTTATATCAAATATAAATTAATTAAATAATCTTTATTAATTTATTTCTCATTAATTAAATTCATATTTAAACACTTTAACTATAAATTTAACTTATACTATACATCCAATAACCTAGATTCAGTTTCAAGCTATGCTAGGGACTTTGCAATCTAATTACAAACCAAACCTATTTAATTAATCAATTAAACTCTTTAAGTAATTAATTAAATCATATTTAATTTGGTGATTGCTTATGTAGGTGTGTGACTTACTACGCTCATCACTAATTGGCAATGAGACATGATATCAACTCTTAATATCATTAGAACTCTTTCTTACCATAAATGATTTCTCTAAATCATTATATGCACATCATAGGCCATGGTTAACACCTAGCATAGCATGCCATGGCTACCCAATTAGTTATAAGGTTTACCTTAAATGAACCTATAATCATATGTTACCATGCACCAGAATCTTTCTGTTACAAAATCCTAATTCGAGCTGGAGTCATGGTTTATGTCAAACCCCATTTGCTATAAATATTATATTCTCATTTAATTCTAGTTCTTGATTAAAAAGATTTTCTCATCAGAAACTCTTTTCTGATTAAATCAATCTATCTTGGCCAGGAACTTGAAACATCAAGAACAATTAAATGAACATAGGATTTTATCCGTATTTACTTAGGGGAACAGATTCCATCTTGATCAACACCTACCTCCATATATAACTACTAGGAGCCAACACATGCCCATATACCCATACACAGTACAAGCATGAAAGTAGTATCAAACTCAAACCACCTATATACAAGATAATTGTGCTATCTCAAGTCTAAAGATTATATGCACTGATATGATTTATGATAATGCATTGACAAGAGTAAACTCCATGTGCTTGTCATAAGTGTCACTGGTTCGGCCTACTTATCATGTATAAGTGCCTATCATGTTTGTTATATGGCATGAGACTCACCATTCCATCTTATTTATATCTCATATAAATAACTTGGGAATAAACATGAATACAAACTTTCTGGATAAGTCATGTCCTTATTGTAAAGTATCCTCGATTGTGAACCTATTTATGATACTTTGTACTAAAAATACTGTCACTCACATTCTTAACAACTTAAGAATAGAATTTCTAACAAAATATCAATGGACCTTTTCTATTACACATAAATATATTATGTATAGAGAAAAGTGAAAATGCCTTTTATTAATAAAACATGTACAAGATACATACTAAATGATATGTTCTAGGGCATATTACTAACAATCTCCCACTAGCACTAGAGCCATTCATTACAATATCTTAGACCCATCTTCTTTAGATGTCAGTCTAGCTGAGTCTATGACATAGGCTTAGTGAATGGATCAGCTGTATTTTCAGCTGATGCTATTTTATGCAAGGCTACATCGCTTTGCCCAACTATTTCTTTGATAATGTGGTAGTGTCTTTCTATGTGTTTGGATTTCTAGTGAGACCGGGGTTTCTTATATCCAAACAGCTTCTTTTGCAGCATCTAATGCAGCATTATACTCTGCCTCTATAGTGGAATCTGCAGTAGTATTCTGTTTGGAACTCTTTCAACTGACTGCGCCTTCATTACAAATGAACACATACCTAGATGTAGACTTTCTATCATCGATATCTGATTGGAAATCATAATCAGTATAACCATCCAAATGCAAGTCTCCACCTCCATAAATCAAGAATAAATCCTTAGTTCTTCTCAAGTACTTAAGGATATTCTTGACAGCTATCCAATGTTCCAAACCTGGATTGGATTGATATCTGCTAGTCAAACTAACAGCATATGCAATATCTAGCCTAGTACATAACATTGCATACATTAAACTTCTAATAGCCAGAGCATATGGAATCCTAGCCATTTTATCTTTTTCTTCAGGTGTCTTTGGAGACATCTCTTTAGAAAGATGGATACCATGTCTCACTGGTAACAATCCTCTCTTGGAATCAAGCATGTTAAACCTCTTTAACACCTTTTCCAAGTATAGACTTTGGGACAAACCAATTATTCTTTTCGCTCTATCTCTATAGATGCGAATCCCAAGAATATAGATTGCCTCCCCTTAGTTTTTCATGGAGAATGTATTTGACAACCATACCTGTGTCATTACCTATCAATAGAATGTTATCCATATATAAGACAAGGAAAGTGATGGCACTTTCACTAACCTTCTTATATACACATGGTTCATCTTCATTTTTGATAAAAGCAAATGACTTAATGGCTTCATCAAAACGGATGTTCCAACTCCTCGAAGCTTGTTTCAACCCATAAATGGATCGCTTTAGCTTGCGCACTTTGGAACCATCTTGGGATTCAAAACCCCAAAGTTGTTTTATGAAAATGCTTTCTTCATTGTATCAATTGAGAAAAGCTATTTTGACATCCATTTGCCAAATCCCATAATCATAGTATGCAGCTATTGCAAATAGAACCCTAATTAATTTAAGCGTGGCAATAGGTGAGAAAGTCTCCTCATAATCGATTCCTTGCCTTTGGCGAAACCCTTTCGCTACTAGCCTTGCCTTATAGGTCTCTACCTTTCCATCAAAACCAATTTTCTTCTTGAAAATCCATTTGTTCCTTATAGGTACAATACCTTCTGGTGGGTCAATAAGATCGCAAACTTGATTCTTATACATGGAATCAATTTCGGATTTAATAACATTAATCCATTTTGAAGAGTCTATATCTGATATAACTTCTTCATAGGTAAATGGATCATCTCCATGATCTACTTCTTCATGAGTAGATAACTCTTGTTCTTCTTTATGAAGGAAACCATATCTCACTGGTGGGTGAGATACTCTGGTTGTTCTATGAGGAACAACTGTAGATATTTCATCAATAGGTGTAGGATGAAAAGATGGATCTATATCCATCTAATATGTTGGTTGGTCAGAATTCTCCAATTCCAACTCTATTTGCCTTCCTTTGCCTCCTTCTTGAACAAACTGTTGTTCAAGAAATGTGGCATCTATACTTATCATAACCTTTTGTGATGTAGATAAATAAAAATAGTATCCAAAACTATCTTTTGGATATCCAACAAATCGACCCTTTTCTGATCTGGTTTTCAATTTATCAGTGTTCAGCTTTTTGATATAAGCTGGACAACCACAAATCTTAACATGCTTAAGACTCGATTTTCTTCCATGCCATATCTCATAAGGTGTGGAAGATACTGATTTTGATGGAATCCTATTTAGAATATACAAAGCTGATTCTAATGCAAATCCCTAAAAGGAGATTGGCATATCAGTATAGCTCATTATACTACGTACCATATCTAATAGGGTATGATTTTCTCCTTTTAGATACACGATTCAGCTGTGGTGTTCCTGGAGGAGTCAGCTAGGAAACAATGTCATGCACTCTCAAGTATTCATCAAATTCAATACTCAAATATTCACCTTCACGATCTGATCGAAGAGCTTTAATACTCTTTCCCATTTGATTTTCTACTTCAGATTTAAATTCTTTGAACTTTTCAAAGGATTCATGTTTGTATTTCATCAAATACAAATACCCAAATCTTGAAAAGTAATGAAAACCGCCTCTGGTCATTTCTTTAAATGGACCATATACATCACTATGTATTAGCTCCAAAATATTTTCAGCTCTTGCCCCTTGTCCAACAAAGGGTGATATAGTCATTTTGCCTTAAAGGCAAGATTCACAAGTTGGAGTAGGCTCAGAGCCCAATGAGGATAGAATTTCCATTTTCTCCAGTTTTGCAATCCTATCTTCTGCAACATGACCTAACCTTAAATGCCAAAAATATTTTGAACTTGGGTTGATTTTCACCATAGCATTGTATTCATTCAGATCACTTGCATTCATTTTGTGTTTGTCATTATTATCCAAATAATAAAGACCATCATTCATATAACCCAAACCAATATATTTATTTCCAAAATAAATATTACAAACATCATCTGTGAATTGAAATTCATAATCATTTCTAGTCAAACTAGATATAGAAATGATGTTCTTAAAAGCATCAAGTACATATAAAATATTATCCAAACACATAACATGTCCAAACATGTAAAAAGATTTAGATCTTATGGCTAAAGCTTCAACAGTCGAGCCATTGCCAATCCAGACTCTAACATCTCGAGAACGCAAGCTGCTAGTATTTGCTAGTTCTTGCATATCACAAAAAATGTGAGAACTAGCACCAATATCTAAAACCCAAGCTGTAGATGAACTATGAGTAGTATCAGAATCTAAATAACAAGATATAAACATACCTTCCGAAGGTTTATCCTTCTTGTCCTTCAGAGAAGCAAGATACACTGGGCAGTTCCTTTTCTAGTGCCCATCCTTCGGGCAATGGAAACACTTTTCTTTGCCTCCATCAACTTTAGTTTTCCCTTTCTGTTTAGCTATTTTCTTGGAAGGACCAGGAATCTGAGGTTTCTTTTTCTTATTGCACTTCTTCTTATTAGACTTTCTAGCAGAAGAAGATGCAATCAAAGCTACCTCTTTTCCTTTATTGCCCGACATATTCTTTTGGGCAATAACCAGCATGTTGAGTAAACCAACCAAGGTGCATTCCTATTTAATCATATGAAAATTTATCACAAAATTCCCAAAAGACTCAGGAAGGGACTGAAGGATCAAATCCGTCTGCAATTGGAAATCCATGTTAAAGTCAAGATGTTCCAGCTGCTCAATCAACTGAATCATCTTGTGGATATAATCCCCAACATTCTGTCCCTCAGACATCCTTATGCGAAACATCACATACCTATTATTCCTGTTGTGCTCACCATACAACTCTTGTAGGTGAAGGAGGATCTCACTCACACTCTGCATGTTCTCATACTGCTTCTGTAACTCATTACTCATGGAAGCAAGCATGTAACACTTAGCTCTCATATCATGCTCCTTCCACTTATCCAAAGTTTCATGTTCCTCTTGAGTGGCCTCTGGAGGTAAGGGACCAAGAACATCTTAGTCTAAAACATATCCTATATGTTCAAGGTTCAGGATAAGTTTCAAATTTCTTAGCCAATCAGATAGATTAGGTCCTGTCAACCTATTGCGATCAAGTATGCTTGCAAGGATATTGGATGGTTGTGGTTGTTCTGTGCTAATTATTATCAGAAAATTAACTGCAGAAAATAACCAGATTAATTAGTAAATGTATCATGTAATTAACCAAAATGATTATGGTCTTTTAATCAAATTAGTCCTCCAACTAACTTAACAAATCCTACACTTCCAAAGTGGAAAACGGAAATCCTAGTTGGATGGATTTCTAGTGGGTGATTGAATTCTTATAATTCTATTGATCATCCTCAGGTACATCCATTATTGGAATTACAATAAACTATAAGTGAGCAACTCCTTGCCCATCATATGTCATGTGAGGTTCAATCCTTTACCTAGCCCTAATGCTCAAAATCTCAGGTACATCCATTATTGACTTATCTTGCATTAGTTAAGTTGATCCCATTGAGCCAGTAATTATGCAAATAATTTTAATTTCCTCGGGTACATCCAGTATTGGCCATTAAACCATTTACGTATTTACAACATCTCATGCTTAACAATTATTCTTAAGAAAATCTCTTAAATTAATTACATATTATGCAAGTGTTTAAAAATTCTTAAAATAATTGCCTCAATGGAAGGCCTATGTTATAATTACTTTAATTATAGCATTTCCAACTTAATCATTTATTTGGAAGATTTATGGTCGTCCTAATTACTATTAAGGTCTCACTTTGCACATTATCTATTTAGCATGCATATATCATATACTTGCATATATTCCCATGCATCTCACGCATTCATCGATAAACAGTAAATATGGTATGATCATGGACTTCCTAAGGGATTCAATTCCGAGTTACCAAGAATTGAATCAGGGCATTCCTAGGTACATTTCATTCATTCATTTTATAAGAGTTGCTGAAGGAGTACATAATCAACACTTGATCTTGAATTCCTCCCACTGGTCCCACCAATGCTCTTGACCTCCTTGATCTTCTTGCAATCCAATTACATAGTAATCCTTGGCATACCAAGGCGAATTTACAAGAACTTAAATAAATGAAATTACAACCCAAAATTATTACAACCTTAATAATATATGCCCCAAATAAATTAAAATGAATTAATTAATTTACAATGCTAAAGAAACATAAAAGAAATAAATCCAATCACATTGGTCTTTTATAATCCATGATCATCCATCATGCATATCACTATTTAACAATTAAATGAAATATACATACTTAAATTAAATTGAATATCTCATATTCAACTTAAAAATCCAGATTTGAATATAATTCAAACAAATTTAAAAATTCAGATTTGAATCACATTCAAACAAATTTAAAAATTCAGATTTGAATCACATTCAAACAACCTTAAAAATTCATATTTGAATCACATCCAAACAATTTTTAAAAATCAGATTTGAATCACATTCAAACAATTTTTAAAAATTCAGATTTGAATATTATTCAAACAACTTTAAACATTTAGATTTGAATATGATTCAAACAACTTTAAAAAATTTAGATTTGAATCACATTCAAACAACTTTAAAATTCAGATTTGAATCACATTCAAACAATTTTTAAAATTCTGATTTGAATCAAAATTTAATTGTGTGATTAAAACTCTAATTAGACAATTTAATTAGACATAGGATGAGCTTTTAGATCATACAATAATTGCAAATTCAAAAGCCAAACCTTGCGCACACCATGGGAGGAGCCAAGCCATGCGCACCCATGGTGCACTCCGCCATGCCACCACTTTGTTCATTCCAACAAGCAATGAATTGATCAACTTTTGATCAAATCACATAATCAAATATCATATTGAATAATCCAAACAGAAAATATAGTGGCTCTGATACCAATTGAAGGAGCGGAAGCATGAAAAACATAAGTTTATATCATTGAATTCAAAAATTTTCACCTAGGGTCACATGCATCATGCAAGATTTATTTTTATCTATTTGATTTCAATGATAAACAACATATTAAAACTCTTTTAATATGTTTTTGGATCTGTATTTGCCATTTAAGATTTTAGAATTAATCAGATTAATTTTAGAACCCTATATTAGATCAAGAACAAGTGTACTAACCTCTTGAAGCACTGCAATGTGTTTGGCACCTTTGGGATGCGTCTTTAGGACACCAGATGTTGTCCCTCTAGCTTATCCACACCAAGATCACCTATGGAAGCCCTTGACCAGATTTTAAAGATTTTTTATGAATTAGAAAATCAAGTTTTGCCGTTTGAGAGATTAGAGATATAAACAGAACACTAGAAATAATTTCTAGTATTTTTAATTCAAGAGATTGTTTGCTAATCTCTTGGAATTGATGAGAGATGAAGAAGAAGAGAGAATGGTAGCCTCAAGGGTGGTGGCACCAAAGAGAGCAGCACCTTTGTTATAATTTCCTTTCATAACAACACATTATATAGCTAGGTCACCACTTAAAACCCTTTCCACATGTCACCCTCTGATTGGTTCTAGGTTTAATTGACCCAATCACATTGTGCCAAGTGTCAAACCTATATTTAATCTTGACTTTAGTTATCTTACATGATTAAAAGACATTTGGCAAGCTTATGTGTAGTGCCATGTGTCACCATCTCATGGTGCCACATGTCACCTTGTGAAATGACCAAAGCACCCCTATGTCTTAATTTTGAGTTCTCAATCCAAAATAATTATTTCTCTTCTTCTAATCAATTTATATCAACTAAAAATTAATTAATTAATATTTATTAATTAATTTCTCATTAATTAAATTCTTATTTAAACACTTTAAATATAAATTTAACTTATAATATACATCCAATAACCTATATTCGGTTTCAAGCCATGCTAAGGACTTTGCAATCTAATTGCAAACCAAACCTATTTAATTAATCGATTAAACTCTTTAATTAATTAATTAAATCATATTTAATTTGGTGATTACTTGTGTATGTGTGTGACTTACTAGGCTCATCACTAATTGGCAATGAGACATGATATCAACTCTTAATATCATCCGAACTCTGTCTTACCATAAATGATTTCTCTAAATCATTTTATGCACCTCATAGGTCATGGTTAACACCTAGAATAGCATGACATGGCCACCCAATTAGTAATAAGGTTTACCTTAAATGAACCTATAATCATATGTTACCATACACTAGAATCATTCTGTAACAAAATCCCAATTCGAACTGGAGTCATGGTTTATGTCAAACCCCATTTGCTATGAATATTATGTTCTCATTTAATTCCAGTTCTTGATTAAAAAGATTTTCTCATCAGAAACTCTTTTCTGATTAAATTTATCTGTCCTGGTTAAGAACTTAAAACATCAAGAATAATTAAATGAACATAGGATTTCATCCCTATTTACTTAGAGGAATAGATTCCATCTTGATCAACACCTACCTCCATATATAACTAGTAGGAGCCAACACATGCCCATATACCCATACACAGTATAAGTATGAAAACAATATCAAACTCAAACCACCTATATACAAGATAACTATGCTATTTCAGGTCTAAAGATTATATGCACTGATATGATTTATGACAATGCATTGACAAGAGTAAACTCCATGTGCTTGTCATAAGTGTCACTAGTTCGGCCTACTTATCATATATAAGTGCCTATCATTTTTGTTATATGGCATGAGACTAACCATTCCATCTTATTTATATCTCATATAAATAACTTGGGAACAAACATGAATATAATCTTTCTGGATTATTTATGATACTTTGTACTAGAAATACTGTCACTCATATTCTTAACAACTTAAGAATAGAATTTCTAACAAAATATCAATGGACCTTTTCTATTACACATAAATATATTATGTAAACAGAAAAGTAAAAATGCTTTTTATTAATAAAAACATGTACAAGATACATACTAAATGATATGCTCTAGGGCATACTACTAACATTATAGACGTTCAAATTCCCATAAAGCTTCTTCATTTTCCCAACCTTAATCATTTAATTCATCCTCATAAAGTGATAGCTCATTGTTCACTATTAGGTTGTTAAAATTTTCTAATGGAGCTACCATCTCTTCAAGTCCCACTCTCTCGTCTAATTGTAGCTCGAATGGTTGGTGTGAAATATTAGGTTGATGAATGTGTGGGGATATTGGTGACTATAGTGAAGGATCCCAATACCAATGGTAATCAAAATCTGCCATGTCATTTAATAAGTGAATGGCATCATTATGATTTCTTTGAAGAATGTGATCACCAGGATCCCAAGCTCTATAATCTACCCAATTTTTAGTTTATTCATCCAAACCATTATAGAAATTGAGAGTGAGTTCATGACTTGAAAGATTATAATTGGCAAATTGCTCACCAATTCATTAAACCTTCTCTAAGCATTATAAAAAGGTTCATTGTGTTCTTAAATAAAACTTTTGAAGACATGTCGATGAAACATTTCAATGTACCTCACAAGAAAAACAAGTAAAAACAAAATTAGCCAAGAAATAAACTATAAAAGAAATAAGAATGTCTAGATTAATCAAATCACAAATCATTTGATATCAAGCACGATCCCCGACAACGGCGCTAAAAACTTGTTCGGTGATTTTACAACCACGTCAAGTGCACGGATTTCTAACAAGTAATAAAGTGGTGAGTAGAGTATCGTTCCCACGAGGATCGTGTTGAGTATCAAACTATAGTGATTTTAATTATCTAGGCGATCCAATTATATAGAAATGGTAATTAAATCTAAATTAAATGAAATAAAATCTAAAATAATTAACTAAACTTGAATATTAATGGATAAAGGCAGTTTAGAGCTGGGGTTTCATGCTTCAATCAATTAAAGAATCAATCTAATTCATTTAATAAATGGGAGATTATTACTTTGATAGAAATTAATCCTAAGTTATTTAAGTCCTCTCTTAAGGCACTCAATGTATGTTTTAATTAGCCTAAACCCTACTTTTATGGTGATTAAATTAATTAAAACCCTTTAAGATATTTGATTAATTTTGGAACTCCAAAAAGGTCATCAGCCTATTTATAGGTCAGATTTCTTAGGTTCAAAATCCTGATTTTCTAATACTAATCTTCACATTTCAATTTTTCAATTAGTATCTTAGATCATAGCAAGGTGGGTATCAACACATCGCATGCATTAAGAACACAAGAGATTGAATCAAAGAACAAAGCCCCCAATATATTAAATAAAATCAAATCAGATCCATAATTAAATTAAGAGTGCTACATCCCTAACCCTATAATAAAGAGACTACTCACATATGGTGAGTTTTATAATCAAGTTTATAAAATAAAGAAAAGACATGAGAAGAAAAAGAATGGAAAAACCCAGATGGAGAATCACGGTCTTGCACTTTTGGAACTTCAGCTGAAAATCCCTTTTAGCAATCTTACAGGTCTTGTTTATCGTTTGCCTTTCTTGACGTTGATGTGCATTCCTGAATGTAAGTTCTCCTCCCCTCCTCTCAATTCTTGACTTCTTATAGTTATATTTGGTGGCAAAACCCTAATTTCAGAGTCTTAGAAGCTTTAAAAGTGCATCCGAGTTAGGTTAGAGGCAAGAAAAGTTGAGTCAGAATTGCTGTCAGGACACTTTTCACGAACCATGTAGCGTTATATGCCCCACCTCGTGTAACTCTCTGCCACTTCAATTTTTTAGCGTTCTTTCATCTAGAAGGTTATATGGGGTGCATAAAAGTACACGGGGTTGTTTACATGGGTTGTGTAATGCTTTTGGCCTTATATTCTTCACGTTTTGACCTCCAAATATCTTTCAAACTCTTCTTTGATTTTAGAACCACATAAAAATACCTGATGAAATATACAAATCAATAAATTGAGTTGGATTAATATGTTTTCTAAAATAATACTAAAAAAACATAAAAATAAACATGAAAGGAGACTAAATGCCAACAAAATATAATGAATGTTAACCTTAAATATCTATATAATTTAACTTCATCAATAGGATGGATAGGATTTGTGACATTAAAGTTTCCAGCACGTAGTGACCTAACCTTGGAGTTCTTGGGGAGTTTCAAAATGGTCCTTTAGCCAACAAGTTGGGAAAATAGAAGGAATGTCACTTGTAGGTTGATGGGAGTCAATAGGGAGATGGACATTGATGGCTTTAATGCTATATTTGGATTTGACAGTATCGGAATACAAGAAATGATAAGAAAAAAGGATGAATACAATTATATTTTATTCTAGTATCGGGTAGCACTCAATGCACCAAAGTAATCTCTTAGCAAATCCAAGTCTTCAGGCCTAATACCTACTTTTAGGTACCTACACTGGGTATTAGCTCATTCAATAATAGGAAGGGCGAGGGGGATAACCTTGGGGTAGTTAATGCCACATTGCTCAACCCTAAAACCTTAGTACAACCTTTTGGAAAGACCTTTTGATCTTTTTATAATGTGTGCTACTAATACACTTATATTATATAGATGTTTTTAAGCATAATTGTACTATATTATATGGCATTTAGGTAGATAATTGCATACATATTGTTAGTTTCATTTGTTTTTGATAATTTAGCTAATCTTCACTAAATTTCATGTTTTTTACACCTTTTTAGGTGTTCTAAAAGAAATCCAAGGTGTAAGAGTGAAGAAGAAAAGCTTGGAAGGACTTGAAAGTAGGGCAAGTTGCTGATACACTTTACACGAGTCATGTAAACACAAGCATGACCCGTGTAACCTTTTGCCCAAGGATCATTGAAGAAATCATAAGAAAGCCTTAGTACACGGGTCATGTAAATCACCCCGTGTACCATCTATGGACCCATGTAACCCTCTGGTTAATGTAGCTTTAAGAACTAAAGGGAAGGAGACAATACATGGACTATGTACTTTGACTTGTGTAAAGTCACATGCCCTATGTAACCTTCTACCTCCCATCTGAAAAGAAGCCAAAGTCACTCTAGAAACTTACACTTCTCAGGCTGTGTAGTGATACATGGGCCATGTATTATGCAGTAGCTACCTTCTTAATTTGACTCCAGCTCCTATTTTGGCATGCCATTCAGACTTTTACGCCCTTAGGACTTTAAAACTTAACTCTAGGACACCCAATGTAAATGAGAGCAAGTAGAGAGCATAAAGGGGGGGGGGGGGGGAGGGTTGGGGTGATTAGTTTTCTTTTGAAAGGGAAGAGAGGAGAAAAAAGAAAAGGGAAAACCTTTGAGAGAAGACTTCCAGAAAACCCTAGTTCCTAAGCCATCTTGAAGGAGGATTGCATCCACACCAAGGAAAAGATTTTTTAGCCAAAGTTCCATAAGTTCAAAGCTGTAGGATCTTTCTCTCAGTTCTTTTATTCTAATTTTCCATACTAGTTTTATGTTCTTTTTTTTTTTATTACATTATGTTTGTTAAACTCACTATGAGTGAGTAGTTCCTTTAATTCTGGAATTAAAAGAGTAGCATTCTTAATTTCTGTTATAAATATATATTGAGTTTTATAGAATTGAGTTTTGAGCTTTGATTCAATTTCTTGTGTTCTTAATGCATGCTATGTGTTGGTATCCATTTAGCTATGTTCTATGATATTAATTGAAGAACTGAAAGAAGAAGATTAATATCAAAAAATTAAGATTTTAAAACCTAGGAAATCTAATTTACAGATAGGATGATGACCATTATGGAACTCCATAATTAATCACAGAATTCTAATTAGAACTGATCGCCATGAAAGTAGGGTGTTCAGATAAATTAAAATATACCTTAGATGCCTTGAAAGAGAATTTAGGATACTTTAGGATTAATTTCCATCAAAGTAACAACACTCATTACATTGATAAAATAAAGTTAAAATCATAATAGGGTTTGAAGGCAGGGAAGCGTGGATTTAGGGCCTTAGAAGGTTGAATTTCAAAAATTATTATAGGGTTACATGCTAGCATACCTAGTAGCTTATGAACCTATATGACTTCTAATGCCCTCTAGCATACCAAATCACACTTTTGGCACACATTAGGAGTTCATTTGCCATCTAAAATTGAAAATTAACAATTAATTCATTAACAATTAATTCAACTAACCTCCAAGGCATTGAATCAACCTTTTTAATTTCCTTTGGGAGTTTCCAAGAGCTCTAATTGTAGCTCCTTTAGCTTGTCCACCACAAGCTCACCAAGGTTACCTTTGCAATCCCAAAACCTCCCTTGAAATTTGCCAACCACTTGAATGAGATGGGTTTGCTTTGGTGAGGGTTAATCGAAGTGGGTGTACTAGAAACTCTTTATAGCAAATTAATTCAAGGAGAAAAATAAGTTTTCTCTCACTTGTCTATGGAATAAAAATGGAAGAGGGAGGGAGGTTCTTTGGGCTATCCACTTATAAGAAAAGGAATAAGATAAAGTCTTCTTCTTCTTTCTTCATTTATATACATAAGACAAAAATGCTTAAATGCAATGCTACTTGTCACCATAAAATCCAATCTTGTTTTTGTTTAACTTAATCCCATTAAGCCAAGTGTCAAGCTTTAATTAAATCATCAAAAAGTAGTCATCCATCATAGGAAAACAAGTGGCTCAATCATATGGGTGCCACATGTCATCATGTGAAATTACCATTTTTCCCTTGTATGTAATTTTGAGTTCTCAACTCAAAATTGTATCTTCTTCCATAAATTAATTTATATCACATATAAATTAATTAATTATTTAATATCCATTAATTAATTTCACCACTTGATTTATATTTCAACTCTTTAAATATAAATCTAATTTATGTTATACATCCAACAACCTAGATTTAGTTTCAAGTCATGCTGGGGACTTTGCAATCTCATTATAAATCAAACCTATTTATTTAATTAATTAAACTCTTTAATTAATCAATTAAATCATATTTTACTTGGTAATTAACTTGTGTATATGTGTCACTTACTAGGCTCATTACTAATTGGCAATGAGAAATGATATCAACTCTTAATATCATTAGAACTCTTTCTTTTCATAAATAATTTTTCTAAATCATTTTAGGCATCTCATAAACCATGGTTGACACCTAGCATAACATGCCGCGGCCACCCAATTAGTAATAAGGAATACCTTAAATGAACCTTCAATCATATGTCACCATACACTAAAATCTCTCCATTACAAAATCCCAATTCTAGCTAGAGTCATGGTTAATATCAAACTCTATTTGCTATGAATGTTATGTTCTCTTTTAAATCTAATTATTGATTAATCAGACTTTCTTGTCAGAAACTCTTTTCTGACTAAGTTTATTTGTCCTGGCCAGGAACTTGAATTATCAAGAATAATTAAATGAACATAGGATTTTATCCCTATTTACTTAGGGTAACGGATCCCATCTTGATCAACACCTATCTTCATATATAACTAATAAGAGCCAATACACACCCATATACCTATACACAGTACGAGTATGAAAGCAGTATCAAACTCAAACCACCTATATGCAAGATAACTGTATTATCCCAGGTCTAAAGATTGTATGCACTGATATAATATATGACAATGCATTGACAAGAGTAAACTCCAAGTGCTTGTCATAAGCATCATTGGTTCGGCCTACTTATCATCTATAAGTGCCTATCATGTTTGTTATGTAGCATAAGACTTACCACTCCAACTTATTTATATCTTATATTAATACTTTGGAAACAAACATGATTATAATCTATCTGGATAAATCATGTCCTTTGTGAAATATCCTCGATTGTGAACCAATTTATGATACTTTGTGCTAGAAATACTGTTACTCATATTCTCAATAACTTAAGAATAGAATTTCTAACAAAACATCAATGGACCTTTTTAATTTTACATAAATAGATTATGTAAACATAAAAGTTTAATTGCCTTTTATTATTAAAAATATGTATAAGATATATATGACATGATATACTCTACGGCATGCTACTAACAATCTCCCACTAGCACTAGAGCCATTCATTATAGTATCTTAAACCCATCTTCTCAAGAGTTTGTGACATAGCCTTCGTGAATGGATCAGCTGGATTTTCTGCATGGCTATATCGCCTCTCTTAACTTTCTCTCTGATAATGTGATAGTGCCTTTCTATGTGTTTGGATTTCTAGTGAGACCGTGGTTCTTTAGCCTGAATGATCGCTCCATTGTTGCCACAGTAGAGAGGAACTGTTGACTCAATGGAAGTAACCACTGCAAGTTCTGTCATGAACTTCTTTATCCAAATAGCCTCTTTTGCAGCATCTGATGCAACAATATACTCAGCCTCTGTAGTGGAGTCGGTAGTTGTACTCTGTTTGGAACTCTTCCAACTAATTGCACCTACATTACAAATGAACACAAAGCCAGAGAAAGACTTTCTATCATCAATATCTAATTAAAAATCAGAATCAGTATAACCATCTAATTGTTGGTCGCCACCCTCATAGATCAAGAATAAATCCTTAGTTCTTCTCAAGTACTTAAGGATATTCTTGACAGCTATCCAGTATTCTAAACCTGGATTAGATTGAAACCTGCTAGTCAAACTAACAGCATATGTGATGTCCAGCCTAGTACACAACATTGCATATATTAAACTTTCAATAGCTGAAGCATATGGAATCCTGGCCATTTTGTCTCTCTCTTTAGGTGTCTTTGGAGACATCTTCTTAGAAAGATGGATACTATGTCTTACTGGTAACAATCCTCTCTTGGAATTAAGCATGTTAAACCTTTTTAACACCTTTTCCAAATATAGACTTTAGGATAAACCAATTATTCTTTTCACTCTATCTCTATAGATGCGAATTCCAAGAATATAGGTTGCTTCCCCTAAGTCCTTCATGGAGAATATATTTGACAACCATACCTTGGCAATTGATAACATACCTATGTCATTGCCTATTAATAAAATGTCATCTACATGTAAGACAAGGAAAGTGACAGCACTCCCACTAACCTTCTTATAAACACATGGCTCATCCACATTTTTGACAAAACCAAATGATTTAATGGATTCATCAAAACAGATGTTCCAACTCCTCAAAGCTTGGTTTAACCCATAAATAAATCATTTTAGCTTGCACACTTTGGAACGATCTTGGGATTCAAAACCCCTAGGCTGTTCCATGAAAATGTTTTTCTCAATGTTTCCATTGTTAAAAGCTATTTTGACATCCATCTGTCAAATTTCATAATCATAGTATGCAGCAATTGCTAACAAAATCCTAATGTATTTAAGCATGGCAACAGGCGAGAATGTCTCCTCATAGTCGATTCATTACCTTTGGCAAATCTCTTTCATAACCAGCCTTGCTTTATAGGTCTCTACCTTTCCATCAGAACCAATTTTCCTCTTGAAAACTCATTTATTACCTATAGGTGTAATACCTTAAGGTGGGTCAACAAGATCCCAAATTTGATTCTTATACATGGAATCCATTTCAGATTTCATAGCTTCAATCCATTTAGAAGGATCTATATCCGATATAGCTTCTTCATAGGTTAAGGATCATCTCCATGATCTATTTCTTCATGAGCAAACAACTCTTGTTCATCTTCATGAAGAAAACCATATCTCTTTGGTGGGTGAGATATTCTAGTTGATCTGTGAGGAATTATTATAGTTGTTTCATCAACAGGCATAAGTTGGCTAGATGGATCTATATCCATTTGATTTGTTGGTTGGTCAACGCCCATATACCTATACTGTAACATCCTCACTTTAGCTAGTCATACAGTCTACTGTTTAGGCAACCAATGTCAGTTTGGGCAGCTAGAATATTTGAAATTATAAATAGGCTAGAGTGAGGAGTTATAAATAAATCAAATAATGCTCATAAAAATCAAGGAAAATTTATAGGAATGAAATACACAAAGGTTAAACGAGCCGAAACCCTAGGGATGAGTAACCCAAAAGGGAAGTGACGGTGAAGGCTGTTAGCAACCCTAGACCCGGGGAAAAATTTATAAAATAATTTTTGGGACTCCAGAGAAGGGTCATTGAGGTTCTTATGGCATTAGAATGCCAAGAAAATGCTTAGAAAAATTTTTCAATCGGTACAGACAATTTTGGCTCGTTAAGCCAAACGGAGGGCATTTTGGTCATTTCATCTTCAGAGATGATTTTTGACCAACTTGTCCATTTATATAAATAAATCATATGACATAAAATGTGAATAAATATTATTAAAAATTTAATTGAAATTAAATAGACAAGAAAAGGATGGAAAAACGAAAGAAATTAGAATAATGACATCATAATGATGTCATTAAAATTCTCCCACCCAATCCAATGTTGACACATGGCATTAAATTAGTTAAAAAGACTTAATGGGTAGAAAAGAAAGGAAAAAAAAACAGAAAGCCTTATCCCTTCTTCTTGCCGTCTCACTCCTCTCCCATTGTCCACCATTTTCAAGCTAACCAAAGCTTGATTTTCTTGGTTCTCACCCATTAAAACCTAAGTTTTCCAACACAAAAACTTGTTCTTTCATCTTGGTAAATCTTTTGTGAGCAAAAAGAAGTGAAAAAGAAGAACCCTAGCAAGTTTGAATTTCACTCCATTAGAGGTTAGTGACTTAAACTTGATTTTCTCTTTAAATTCATGTTGAAGGAGTATGATTGAGTGCAAAATTACAAAGAAAATTTAATAAATACCATGTGTATGCCCATCTCATATTTTTGGCAGCCTTGGATGTGATAATGTTTTGATGATTTTCATGAAGCTAAAATAGTAGTATGGCTGCCCTTAGTATACATCTCTTAAGTGGAGTAATAAAATGCAAATTAAAATGCATGGTTTGAGATAGTTGAGATGAAATTGAGACTTTGATCATGTAATGGTGAAAGTAGGTTTTAATGGTCAGTTATTGACCATTTGGCTGTGTGTGAATCAGAAATGAAGTGGTTTGTGTAGTGGGAATTGAGGTTAGTGTGGCTGCCCTTAGTGACCTGCAGGACTGGGCATGAGTCCAGCAGGTTTGGGCAGAAATAACTGGAGTTGTAGAGGTTTAATTGGTGCAAGGACAATTGGACATGAAACTAGACACATAATGGCACAACTTTGGTGAAGAAACCATGCCCATAAAAGCAAACCAAGTTGACCTAAAGATTGCCCTAATCAGAGTGACCTGCATTCTGCCTGGGCAAAATGACTAAATGAATAGTATTTAGTCATTTGGTCATAACTCAGTGTAGGAAGGTCCAATGGACCTGAAATTTTACTAGGAATAATCTGAGATATATACCTACAACTTTCATGAAGAAACCTAACCCAAATTATTACCATAACATATTCAAAAAGTGACTTGCAGTCACTGTTCAAAATACTGTACATTTGGTCAGTTTAGAAAATCTGGAAAATTTGTAATCCGGCCAGTTGTGGTTTTTGGGCCATAACTTGAGTTACAAAACTCTAAATGGAGTTATTCAAAAAGAGAAATGTAACTAGACAAATCAAGGAACAACTTTCATGATGACCATTTTGCCAAATTCCTACTGCAAAAATGACTAATGGAATAGTAAACACAAAGCTTGAAATCTAAAAATTTTGAATAATTAACATTAAGCTTAGAAATGGTATTGGCAATCAATACCAACAATTTTAAAATGCAAAAAGTGCTATGTTGGGAGTATTAAAACCAATGTACCTATTGTCCATGTAAAAATCAACATTTTTGTTGACTAATGAATTGAATAGTAACACCTAAACTTGAATTTCAAGAATTGTATAATTTAAGAGTGTAACATGCCCTAATACACCTAGCAAGATTGGTTTGGATAGGTTGGCATGCCAATAGGGTTCTGTTAGCAGTACTGCATATGGCTTCATGCCATTCTGTGTTTTATGGCCTCACGTGCCATTATGTGACATAATAGCCATTGGCTATGTTGATTGATTTGTTATATTCGGGTTTTATCCTTGATAATTATTACAGCTTATTAGTTGTACTGTTGCACACCAGGAGACACAATGTGACCAATGGTGTGATGGTCTGAGGTACTTAGTACCCAGTGCCAGTTTACCCATTTTCCAGTCTAGTCTACTAGTATGGGTTACTCGGGCAATGATAAAAAATCTTACCAAATTTCAATCGAATAATACTGTAATAAATATCAGAAATTAAGTCCACCAAAAATGTAAATATACATTCTGCATATTTACTTTATTTTAGTCATTTTAGTTTATATTATCACCACCAAGTAGAATTGCTTAGCGCGTCGCTTTTGCCATGTGCAGGTACTGGAGACATAGCTGGGGAGTCCAGCAGACCTTATACAGGGTGAGCTTTCAGATCTGCACACGGAGTCCAGAGTCACCGCACATTGCAATGCATTTGGTAGGACATTAGGCCACTTTTGGTATTTGGTATTTTGTATTTTGTAAACTTCTATAATGTATATTATAAACTCATGTAATTATGCTTTTGATGTAATTATTTATGAACTATGTTCAGTAATAAATATGAGCATTTCTCATTGAATTGAGTGTGATATAAAAAGGAATTGAATTTTGAGATACTTAAGTGTTTTGAGAAATTGTTGAAAATATGTTGGTGATTGGCTGAGATTGAAATTATAATTATATTGGAAGTATTTTTAACAGATTCAGAAGAACTATTTTTTCAATTTATAGCCGGCACTCTGCCGGATTTTCTATAAAATTTGCAAAAAAATTTAGATTTATCAAAAGAAAAAAAAGTAAATTGAACTGAAATATGATTTGGTGCTCCGACACACTGTGTGGCATATCTTGCTCGGCTGCACTATAGACGGGTATGGGGTGTCACATTTGGTGGTATCAGAGCATTGGTTTAGGCGTTTCTTTGCCTAGATAGAGTGCATACCACTGCATTGCATTTGTAAGTGTTGAGGTGACACTGATACAGATCTGTTTATTTTCTTATTTTGATTAGAATATGGATCCTGCTTCTCGAAGAACAGTTGATGAAGACGTGGAGAGTCGTGCTCCACCAAGGGCTGAATCTGAGGGCAGGGGAGAATTTGCTCCACCAGCAGCTGAGGCACCTGCCCAACCTTAGTTTGCACTATTTCAACAAATGACTGAGTTTTACAGGAAAATGATAGGGGCAATTCTACCACCACAACCACAGCCACAACCTCCACCAGCACCATAGAAGTCCCATATGGATAAACTGTGAAAACATGGCTGTAGATTTCTTTGGGAAGAGGGAGGATGATCCCATGAAAGCAAAAACTAGTTGGATAGAACAATTAGAGTGCTGAAATAGCTTCATTGCATGCCCGAGCAGAACTTAGAGGGTGTTGTGTCCCTACTTCAGGATGATGCATATCAGTGGTAGGACATAGTAACTAGTGAGGTGCAACCAGAACGGATCACCTAGGAATTCTTCCTCATAGAGTTCAGGAAGAAATATGTCAGTAAAGTGTATTTAGAAGAGAGAAGAAGAGAATTTATCAGTTTGAGATAGATGTAACTATCAGTGGTAGAGTATGAGCGAGAATTCATCAAACTGAGTCGGTATGGGAGGGAGATAGTCCCTACAGAGGCAGAGAGGTGCAGAAGATTCGAAGAAGGGCTTAATGACAATATCAAAGTCATGATAACAGCATTGGAGATCACAGATTTTGCCAAATTAGTAGATGCTGCATCGAAAGTAGAAAGGGTCAGAATAAATGAGCAAAATAGAAGGGAAAGACAGCAGAAGAGGGGTCTGGGTCAGTCCAGTTCATTTTCTGCTCCTAGTAAGAAGAGTAAGGGTCCTCCTACTCAGGGTTCAGAACAACCACAAGGTCAGGGTCAGTCCTAGGGGCCCAGACCACAGTTCACACCTAGGAGAGGCCAGTACACACCATCAGTGGGTAGCTCTCCAGGGACGGTGTTTAGGGGACCAGCCCCAGCATCTTTTGCATGTCCATACTGCCAGAAGTGGCACAAGGGGGACTGTTGTTGAGTAACTGGTGCATGCCTACGTACATTAGATCAAGAATTGTCCAAAGAGGACTACTACAGTTGCTCCAACACATGCAGACAGACCTGCTCCTGCACGACAAAGGGGTAGGAAGCCCGGTAAATCTGAGGCAGCTGGTCCATCATTGAGGCCTGCATCTAAGTCAGCTGAGAGGCTAGAGTACCTGCCAGAGCCTATGCCATCAGAGCTCAGGAGGACCAAGATGCCCCGGACATCATCAGGGGTACATTTTCTCTCTATAACACTTCTGTGCATGCATTGGTGGATCCAGGATCCACTAATTCATACATCTGCATCAAACTACCCATAGAGAGGGGAGTTCCAGTAAAGGAGAGTGATCAAGACATTCTAGTCACAAATCCACTAGGCCACAGTGTGTTAGTGAATAAGGTGTATAAAGGTTGCCTGTTGAGGATTCAAGGGTATGAATTCTCGGCAGACCTAATAGAATTACCCTTTCATGAGTTTGACGTGATTTTGGGAATGGACTGGTTGTCACGTCAACAGGCAATAGTTGATTGCAAATTGAAGAGGATTTCTCTGAAAACTTCTGAGGGTAATGAGATTACTATTGTGGATGAAAGGACAGATTTCCTGTCCATTGTTATCTCAGCCACAGTTGCAAGAAGATTGATGAGAAAAGGCTGTGAAGCTTACCTAGCACACGTTGTTGATACTAGGCAGGCTAAGCCGAATTTGTGTGATATACCCACAATAAGAGACTTCCCAGATGTGTTTCCTGAAGAATTGCCTAGTTTACCACCAGAAAGGGAAGTTGAGTTCACTATTGAGGTAATGCCGGGTACAGCACCAATTTCTATTGCTCCTTATAGGATGGCACCCACTGAATTGAGAGAGTTGAAAATTTAGTTACAGGAGTTGCTTGATAAGGGGTTCATACGCCCCAGTGTATCACCATGGGGAGCTCCAGTGCTGTTTATGAAGAAGAAGGATGGAACCTTGAGATTGTGTATTGATTACCGATATTGAACAAAGTAACTGTGACGAATAAATATCCGTTGCCCAGAATTGAAGATCTGTTTGATCAGTTGAAGGGAGTCGGTGTATTTTCAAAAATTGATCTCAGATCAGGGTATCATTAGTTAAGGGTAAAGGATGCAGATGTGTCAAAAACTGCATTCAGAACCCGGTATGGGCATTATGAATTTCTAGTAATGCCGTTTGGGTTAACAAATGCACTAGCAGCATTTATGGACCTTATGAACTGTATCTTCCATCCATACTTAGATCAGTTTGTAGTGGTCTTTATTGATAATATTCTGGGGTATTCCAAGACCAGGGAAGAACATGATGAACATTTGAGGATTGTTCTGCAAATCCTACGAGAAAAGAAGCTGTATGCTAAGTTGTCCAAGTGTGACTTCTAGATGAGTGAAATCTCTTTCCTTGGACACATAGTATCAGCAGAGGGGATCAGAGTGGATCCTAAAAAGATAGAAGCAGTGATGGAATGGAAGCCTCCCAGAAATACAACTGAGGTTAGAATTTCTTAGGGCTAGCTGGGTATTACAGAAGATTTGTGAAGGGGTTTTCTCTTATAGCTAGTCCAATGACCAAGTTGTTGCACAAGAATGTGAAATTTGGCTAGAACGACAAGTGCCAAGCCAGTTTTGAGAGGCTAAAGGCTATGTTGACAGAAGCACCAGTGTTAACACAGCTAGTGTTGGGAAAAGACTTTGTGGTCTATAGTGATGCCTCGCATAATGGGCTAGGGTGTGTATTGATGCAAGAGGGGAAAGTGGTCACCTATGCTTCCAGGTAGTTAAGGCCACATGAACAAAACTACCCTACTCATGACTTGGAGTTAGCAGCAATTATCTTCGCACTAAAGATATGGAGGCATTATTTATATGATGAAAAATGTTACATCTATACAGACTATAAGAGTCTAAAATATTTGCCAACCCAGAAGGAGCTCAATCATAGACAGAGGCAATGGATTGAGTTCCTAAAGGACTATGAATGTGTGATAGATTATCATCCTGGGAAGGTAAATGTAGTTGCTGATGCCTTGAGCAGAAAATCCATCACAGCTTTAAGATCACTAAATGCTCGTCTGTCCTTAGCTTAAGATGGAGCTATTTTGGCTGAGTTACAAGTAAGGCCATACCTGCTACAGCAGATACAAGATGGGCAGAAGGCCGATGACAAATTGATGGCTATTGTGGGTAAAATTCCAGAAGGGAAAGAAACTGATTATGAGGTGAAAGCGGATGGGTGTCTGTACTATAGAGGAAGAGTGTGTGTACCAAATGATGGGGAACTGAAGACTAGTATTCTAAAAGAAGCACACACTAGTGTTTATGCTATGCACCCGGGAAGCACAAAAATGTATAATGATTTGAAGCCTCATTATCGGTGGCCTGGTATGAAGAGGGATATAGCTGACTATGTGACTAAGTGTTTGACATGTCAGCAAGTTAAAGCAGAACATCAAGTTCCATCAGGATTGCTACAGCCTATAAGCATACCTGAATGGAAATGGGACCGGGTCACTATGGATTTTGTTAGTGGTCTACCTCTCACCCAAAAGAAGCATGATGCAGTGTGGGTGATAGTGGATAGATTGACGAAGTCAGCACATTTTCTGCCAGTTAGGACTGACTACTCACTGGAGAAGCTAGCAGAATTGTATATCAGTGAGATAGTTAGACTGCATGGAATCCCACTTTCCATCATATCTGATCGAGACCCAAGGTTTACATCGAGATTCTGGAAAAAGTTGCAAGAAGCCTTGGGCACACAACTCTGTTTTAGCACGGCTTTTCATCCTCAGACGGATGGACAGTCGGAACGAGTAATCCAAATCCTGGAGGATATGCTGAGGAGTTGTGTCATTGAGTTTGAAGGGAGTTGGGATAGATACCTCCCACTAGTAGTATTTGCATATAACAATAGTTACCAAGCTAACATTCAAATGGCCCTGTATGAAGCATTATATGGGAGGAAGTGTAGAACCCCCGTATGTTGGACTGAATTGGGCGAAGATAAGCTAGTAGGACCAGACTTGGTAAAATAGATTGAGGAAAAAGTGAAAATAATCAAAGCAAATTTGAAGGTTGCCTCAGATAGACAGAAGCCTTATGCTGACTTGAAGAGGAAAGAGATAGAATATGCAGTTGGTGACAAAGTGTTTCTTAAAGTCTCACCATGGAAGAAAGTACTGAGATTTGGGAGAAAGGGTATGTTAAGCCCTAGGTTCATTGGCCCATGTGAAGTCATTGAACGTGGGGGACCAGTGGCCTATCGGCTAGTTTTACCACCAGAACTGGAAAAAATTCATAATGTATTCCATGTTTCTATGTTAAGAAGATATTACTCAGACCCTTCACATGTCATCTCCATGGAAGATATTGAAATCCAACCGGACTTGACATATACCGAAGAACCCATACGGATCCTAGCTCGGGAAGTGAAGGAACTGAGAAATAAACAAATTCCACTGGTGAAAGTGCTTTGGAGGCACCACAACACTGAAGAGGCAACCTGGGAAAGTGAAGAGATGATAAGGCAACAGTTTCCTCAACTGTTTGTATCAGATAAATTTCGATGATGAAATTTTTATTAAAGGGGAAGAGTTGTAACATCCTCACTTTAGCTAGTCCGTATAGTCTACTATTCAGGCGACCAACGTCAGTCTGGGCAGCTAGAATGTTTGAAATTATAAATAGACTAGAGTGAGGAGTTATAAATAAACCAAATAATGCTCATAAAAATCAAGAAAATTTTATAGGAATGAAATACACTAAGGTTAAACAAGCCGAAACCCTAGGGATGAGTAACCTAAAAGGGAAGTGACGGTGAAGGCCATTAGTAACCCTGGACTCGGGGGAAAATTTATAAAATAATTGTTGGGACTCCAGAGAAGGGTCATTGAGGTTTTTATGGAATTAGAATGCCAAGAACATGCTTAGAAAATTTTTTCAATCGGTACACACAATTTTGGCTCGTTAAGCCAAACAGAGGGCATTTTGGTCATTTCGTCTTCAGAGCTGATTTTTAACCAACTTGTCCATTTATGTAAACAAATAATATGACATAAAATGTGAATAAATATTGTTAAAATTTAATTGAAATTAAATAGACAAGAAAAGGATGGAAAAATGAAAGAAATTATAATTATGACATCATAATGATGTCATTAAAATTCTCCCACCCAATCAAATGTTGATACATGGCATTAAATTAGTTAAAAAGACTTAATGGGTATAAAAGAAAGGAACAAAAAAATCAGAAAGCCTTATCCTTTCTTCTTGCCGTCTCATTCCTCTCCCATTGTCCACCATTTTTAAGCTAACCAAAGCTTGATTTTCTTGGTTCTCAGCCACAAAAACCTAAGCTTTCCAACACAAAAACTTGTTCTTTCATCTTGGTAAATCTTTTGGGAGCAAAAATAAGTGAAAAAGAAGAACCCTAGCAAGTTTGAATTTCAATCCATTAGAGGTTAGTGACTTAAACTTGATTTTCTCTTTAAATTCATGTTGAAGGAGTATGATTGAGTGCAAAATTACAAAGAAATTTAATAAATACCATGTGTAAGCCCATCCCATATTTTCAGTAGCCTTGGATGTGGTAATGTTTTGATGATTTTCATCAAACTAAAATGGTAGTATGGCTGCCCTTAGTATACATCTCTTAAGTGGAGTAATGAAATACAAATTAAAATGCATGATTTGAGATAGTTGAGTTAGGGTTTGGGATGAAATTGAGACTTTGATCATGTAATGGTTAAAGTAGGTTTTAATGGTCAATTATTAACCGTTTGGCTATGTGTGAATCAAAAATGAAGTGGTTTGTGTAGTGGGAATTGAGGTTAGTGTGGCTACCCTTGGTGACCTGCAGGACTGGGCATGAGTCCAGCAGGTTTGGGCAGTAATAACTGGAGTTGCAGAGGTTCAATTGGTGCAAGGCCAATTGGACATGAAACTTGACACATAATGGCACAACTTTGGTGAAGAAACCATACTCATAAAACTAAACTAAGTTGACCTAAAGATTGCCCTAATTAGGGTGACCTGCATTCTGCCTGGGCAAAATGACCAAATGAATAGTATTTAGTCATTTGGCCATAAATCAGTATAGGAAGCTCCAATTGACCTGAAATTTTACCAGCAACAAGCTGAGATATAGACCTACAACTTTCATGAAGAAACCTAACCCAAATTATGATCATAACATATTCAAAAAGTGACTTCCAGTCACTACTCAAAATACTGCAGATTCGGTAAGTCCAGAAAATCTGGAAAATTTGTAATCTAGCCAGTTGTGGTTTTTGGGCCATAACTTGAGCTAAAAAACTACAAATGGAGGGATTCAAAAAAATAAATGTAACTAGACAAAATAAGGAATAACTTTCGTGTTGACCATTTTGCCAAATTCCTATTGCAAAAATGACTAATGGAATAGTAAACACAAAGCTTGAAATCTGAAAATTTTGAACAATTAACATTAAGCTTAGAAATGGTATTGGCAATCAATACCAACAATTTTAAAATGCAAAATGTGGTATGTTGGGAGTATTAAAACCAATGTACTTATTGTCCATGTAAAAGTCAACATTTTTGTTGACTAACGAATTGAATAGTAACACTTAAACTTGAATTTCAAGAATTGTATAATTTAAGAGTGTAACATGCTCTAGTACACCTAGAAAGATTGGTTTGGATAGGTTGGCATGCCAATAGGGTCCTATTAGGAATACTGCATATGGCTTCATGCCATTTTGTATTTTATGGCCTCACGTGCCATTCTGTGACATAATAGCCATTGCCTATGTTGATTGAGTTGTTATATTCGGGTTTTATCCCTGATAATTATTACAGCTTATTAGCTGTTCTGTTGCATACCAGGAGACACAATTTGACCGATGGTGTGATGGTCTGAGGTGGTTAGTACCCAGTGCTAGTTTACCCGTTTATCCAATCCAATCGACTAGTATGGGTTACTCGGGTAATGATAATAAATCTTACCAAATTTTAATTGAATAATACTGCAATAAATATCAAAAATTAAGTATACAAAAAATGTAAACATACATTCTGCATATTTACTTTATTTTAGTTATTTTATTTTATATGTCACCACTAAGCAGAATTGCTTAGCGCATCGCTTTTGCCACGCGCAGGTACTGGAGACTTAGCTGGGGAGTCCAGCAGACCTCATACAGTGTGAGCTTTCAGATCTGCACACGAAGTCCAGAGTCACCTCACATTGCAGTGCATTTGGTGGGACATTAGGCCACTTTTGGTATTTGGTATTTTATATTTTGTAAACTTGTGTAATGTATATTATAAACTCATGTAATTATGCTTTTGATGTAATTATTTATGAACTATGTTCAGTAATAAATATGAGCATTTCTCATTGAATTGAGTGTGATATGAAATGAATTGAATTTTGAGATACTGAAGTGTTTTGAGAAATTGTTGAAAATATGTTGGTGGTTGGCTGAGATTGAAATTATGATTATATTGGAAGTGTTTTTAATAGATTCAGAAGAACTATTTTTTCAATTTACAACCGGCACTCTGCCAGATTTTCTATAAAATATACTGAAAAATTCAGATTTTTCAAAATAAAAGAAAAAAGGTAAATTGAATTGAAATATGATTTGGTGCTCTGGCACACTGTTGCATATCTTGCTCGGCTACACTATAGACAGGTATGGGGTGTCACATATACACAGTACGAGTATGAAAGCAGTATCAAACTCAAACCATCTATATTCAAGATAATTGTGTTATCTCAGGTCTTAAGATTATATGCACTGAAATAATATATGACAATGCATTGATAAGAGTAATGTAACATCCCCACTGTATGTGTTCTGTACGTTCAGTTATTCCAGTAGTCAAATAACAGTCCAGGCAAGTCAGTATGTCTGGAACTACACTTTGGTGATAGTAAACAGACATATAATGATGAAATAAATAAAAAGAAAATACAAGAAAAATCAAACAAAAATGAAAGAGAGAAAATGATGTTAAGTTAAACGAGCCGGCACCACAGCAATGGGTGACCGCACCGGGAAGGCCGTTGCCGACCCCAGGACCGTGGGGAACCCTCTGAATTTAATTTTGAGACATAAATAAAGGTTTATTGAAATATAATTGAAACTAGAAATATCAAAGAAAAAAATTAATAGATTAGTACAAAGAAAAATGAAAAATCGAGAAATAGACAAAAATCGGTGTTACCGAAAAATCGGGAATGTAACCCGAAGTGGGGTATTTTGGTCATTTGACACATAGTGTTGCCTTTTGGCCTCAATGTCCATTGAAAATAAATGATATTACACTTTAGAAATGTCATGAAAAATTAAATTGTGATACATTATGTAAATAGTGAAATAATTGAGATAAAGGTGCAATTAATGAAATTTTAACTAATTAAACAATTAGTTTAGAGTTAGTGCTCCACTAACTCAATCCTTGGGACATTATCTAAGCCATTAGTGGGCAGAAACCACTTCTTCTTCACCAAAAAAACAAACCAGCCGAATTTCCACCATGGGAGGACTCCATTGCCGCACCTTGCTCCAGCTCCATGCAAGCATGTTCTAGCCATCCTTTCCACTTCGTTCCTTCATTAAAGCTTGCATACTCACCTTGGGGAAGATATTGGCAGCAAGAAAAACAAGATTTCGTGAAGTTTGAAGGAAGCTTTCAAGTGGTAAGTGTCCAAAACCTCTCCCTTGCTTTAGTAAAGCTTGTGTTTAGGTTGAGGTGAGTGTTGTGGTGAAGAGAAATGAAAGAAATAGTGAGAAATGGACTTGTCCATTTTTGGCAGCCATGAACCCTTGTTGAGCTTGAGTTATTTTTACTTCTAATGAATGAAAATGAAGGTTGATTAATTCAAATAAAAGTTGTAGTAAGTTTGTGCATAAGTATGTGCATGTAGTGTTTAGATTAAAGGTGTGAAATGGAACCTTGATGCCTTGAGCAAACTGCCATGTTTGGCAGCCCCTAATAGCATGAAATTGTGTGTGAACATGTGGTTATTAATGATATATGTTAATGTTAAATTGTGGGCAACAAGTGTAAGTGATATTGAAGTATGAATATGTTGAAGTATATGTGTAATATTAACATTGAAGTATGTTGAATTTGGGTGGATGTAAATATTAAAGTTTAATGGTGAATTGTGTGCATTGAGCACTTGATCATTCTGCCCAGAATTGTTGCTGAAATTGTGTACAATATATGTATGGAAGTGTTGTTGATTGAATATTGTAGTAATGAGGAGGAGAAGGAACATCAAATTGGGAGTGTATGTGCTTTGTGCAGGTTGTGTATTGGAGGCAGCACCTAATTTAGGCCATAAGTGCCAAACTGTGAACCCAATTGGTATGAGGCCAATATGGGGTGAAACTAGACACCAAATAGACCAACTTTCATGTAGAAATGTTGCCAAAATTCTGCCTAGAAACTGACCTTAAAAAGTGACCAAATCCGGATAAGTGCATTTAAGGCCTGAAAACTGACCATTTGGGCAGCAGTTAGTGTTTAGGCCATAACTCAGCCAAAACAGGTCCAATTGACCTGAAATTTTGACCATGAATAGTTAAGACCTATATCTACAAGTCTTATGAAGACACCAAATCCCAGAAATTACTAGAACCAAGTCAAATGGCTTGCACAAGTTCGGGCACAAAAACTGCCGAACCAAAAGTGACCTAAAATTTGACCAAATTGTGCACTAAAAGTGCAATCTGTCCAGCTTTAGCAAATTGACCATATCGTGGTCTACACAACTCGGAATAACCTGAAATTTTTCCTCACGTTCCATAAGACATAGAGCTACAATTTTGCTTGTTTGACCAGAAGCTAAAAACTAAAGGAAATAGGACTTTAAGCTAGACCAATCTAGCACACAAAAAATTGAGAATTTGACATTTTGCATACAATGATGCTTGAAGCATTTTGGCAATGAATGCCAACTTGTAAAAATGGTAAATTGCACTATATTGGCAGCATATTGAGATATAAATTGTGACATATTGATGCTAGAAACAACTTGTCCATATTACCTAAAAAGGTCAACATATGCATTGACTTGTGAATTATACAATAGTTAGTAAACTCTAAAGATTGAAGAATTAAACAATTAATTTATAATGTGCCCTAGTTTGCCTAGTTGACTAGTATGGATAGGTTGGCATGCCAATAGGATTCTGACAGCTGTTCTGTAAATGGCTTCATGCCATACTGTGTTTTTACGACTTATTATGCTGCACTGTGAATTTAATAGCCTACGACTATACATATTGTGTATTTATTTTTGGTTTATCACCAGGTTAACTATATGGCTTTTTAGCCACGCTATTTGCACACCAGGAGACACTTTGTGACCGATGGTGTGATGGCCCAAGGTACTAGGTACCCAGTGCCAGTATATCCGTTTATCCAGTCTGGTCAGTATATAGGCTACAAGGGCAGTAATCCAAGTACTATTAAAAATTCAAATACGTAAATCTAGTCTACTGATACAGCACCACCAAAAATTCATAAACACTTCATTTACTTTATTTTAGTGTATATTTCTTTATATTTGGCACCACTAAGCAAAATTGCTTAGCGCATTGCTTTTGTAACGCGTAGGTATTGGAAATACAGCTGGGGAGCCCAGCAGACCTACGATCGGGTGAGACATCAGATCTGCACAGGAGTCTAGAGTCATCTGCACTGCATTGCATACATGGTAGGACTTAGAATATCTTGTATTTTGTACTTTTGTTGTATATTTGAAATTCAGCCCTGTATTTTATAATGTTATGAAAGCTCTAAGGTTTGTAATATTTTGTACATATTAAATAACATGGAAATTTTCTGTATATATTTAAATTATTATGGACTGTATTATGGAACTGTTTAATGACTGTAAAAGTCTATTGACTTTATTGAGAAATAGTGACTGTGAAATATTTGAGATTTTGATATTATAAATTAAACTATTTTCAACAGGTTTGGAAGGACAGTTTGTCCTAAATATAGACGGCACCTTGCCAAATTTTTATTACCAGTCTTGAAACACTGATTTTAACAAAGTATGACAATAGTATCAACATGATATGAATATTACATAAATGACTTCTTAAAATCAAATTGAGTTCAAGAAATGAGATAATCACAGACTAGGTGTTCCGGCACGCCGTGTAGCATGCCTTGCTCGGCTATACTGTAGACGGTTGAGGAGTGTTACATTTAGTGGTATCAGAGCACGGTTTAGGTGTTTTTGGACCTAGATAGATTGCACATCATGCATTGCATTGTAAGTGTTAAGATGACTCTAATGCAGATCTTTTGATTTGTTTTGTTATTTTGATCAGAATATGGACTCCACATCGCAGAGAGAGGTCGATGAGGAAGTGGAAAGTCATGCTCCATCTATGACTGAACTAGGAGACAAGAGGGAACCTGTTCCACCAGTACCACATGCATCAACCACATTTCAACAAATGGCTGAGTTCTTTAGACAGATGGCAGGAGTTATGATACCACCACCACCTCCACATCAAAAATCTCATATGGAGAGACTCAGGAAGTTTGCGTGATGGACTTTACGGGCAAAAGAAGATGATGTTGTCACGGTGAAATGGTTGAACAGGCTGGAAGAGTCTTGAAACAACTTCATTGTACTCAGAGCAGAATTTGAAAGTCTTTGTATCACTCTGCAGGATGATGCATACCGGTGGTGGGATCTGATAACTAGTGAGGTGCCACGAGCAGATAACTTGGGATTTCTTTCTCATTGAGTTGAGAAAGAAGTATGTGGGCGATGTATACTTGGAAGAAATGAGAAGCGGTTTATTACCCTACGCGAGACGGTGACGGTGGTGAGTATGAAAGAGAATTTGTCGGACTAAGCGGTATGGCGAAATAGTCCCTAATGAGGTAGAGAGATGCAAGAGATTTGAGGAAGGACTCAACGATAACATTAAAGTAATGATTACAGCCTTGGGGATTACAGAGTTTGCCAAGTTAGTGGAAGCTGCACTGAAGGTTGAAAAGGTTAGAATGAATGAGCAGAACAGAAGGGACAGACAGCAAAAAAGAGAGTCGAGTGGTACATCTTACGCCCTAGTAAGAAATTCAGAGGTTCGCCTACTCGAGTTTCAGAGAGCACCAAGTCAGTCGATCCACGAGGCCCAAATCTCAGTTTGCACCAAGGAGAGGCCAGTCCACCCCTTCAATGGCTAGCTCTCCAGGAACATGGTACAGGGGACCAGCCCCAACAGTATATGTTGCTTGCCCACATTGCCAAAAATGGCATAAGGGTGAATGTTGGAGGATGATAGGCGCTTTTTTACGGTGTGGATGTACAGACCACCTAGTCCGAGATTGTCCACTCAAAACTGCTACATCCACTCCGGTATCAACTGATAGGCCTGCCCCTCTAGCTCCAAGGGGTAGAAGGCCAGGTAAGGCTGAGGCAGCTGGTACTTCACAAAAACCTGTGTTAGAGTCTGTGGAGAGAGCAGAAGGCAGAAAACCAGCCAAAGCCTATGCTATAAGGGCACAGGAGGAACAGGAGGCTCCAGATGTCATCAAGGGTACGTTCCTCCTTTATAATACTTCTGTGCATGCATTAGTGGATCCTGGATCTACTCATTCATATATTTGTATCAAGCTTCTCGTAGAAAAGGGAATACTAGTGGAGGAAAGTGACCAAGACATCCTGGTCACAAATCCGCTAGGTCACGTGTGGTAGTAAACAAGGTGTATAAGGGTTGTCCATTGAAGATTCAAGGGAAAGAGTTCTTAGCAGACTTAATCGACTTGCCTTTCCATGAGTTTGATGTGATTTTAGGAATGGACTGGTTATCGCATCATCAGGCAATAGTAGATTGTAAATTGAAGAGAATCTCTCTGAAAACTGCTGAGAATGAAGAAATAATAGTTGTGGGTGAAAGGACAGATTTCTTGTCCAATGTCATCTCAGCTACAGTTGCAAGGAGATGGCTGAGAAAAGGGTGTGAAGCCTATCTGGCACACGTGGTTGACACTAGGCAGGGTAAACTTGACTTGTCTGACATACCCACAGTAAGGGATTTCTCTGAGGTATTTCCTGAGGAATTGCCTAGTTCGCCACCAGAGAGAGAAGTTGAATTTGCTATTGAGATTATGCCGAGTACAGCTCCAATTTCAATTGCTCCATATAGGATGGCACCTGCTGAATTAAAAGAGTTAAAAATCCAGCTGCAAGAATTACTAGACAAGGGGTTCATACGCCCCAGTGTGTCACCTTAGGGAGCTCCGGTACTATTTGTAAAGAAGAAAGATGGGACACTGAGGTTATGTGTTGACTACAAGCGATTAAGCAGTATGATGAAGAACAAGTATCCATTGCCTAGAATTGACGATCTGTTTGATCAGTTGAAGGGAGCCGGTGTGTTTTCTAAGATTGATCTCAGATCAGGGTATCATTAGCTAAGGGTTAAGGATGCAGATGTGCCTAAGACTGCATTTAGAACCCGGTATGGGCATTATGAATTCCTGGTGATGCCATTTGGGTTAACAAACGCTCCAGCAGCATTCATGGACCTTATGAACCGTATCTTCCATCCATACTTAGATCGGTTCGTAGTGGTCTTCATTGATGACATCCTGGTGTATTCCAAGGATAAAGCAGAACATGATGAGCATTTGAGAATTGTTCTGCAGACTATAAAAGAGAAGAAATTGTATGCTAAATTGTCCAAGTGTGAGTTCTGGTTGAATGAGATTGCATTCCTTGGACATGTAGTATCAGCTGAAGGGATTAAAGTGGATCCCAAGAAGATTGAAGCAGTGATGGAATGGAAGCCTCCTAGAAATACAACTGAGATCAGAAGTTTCTTGGGGTTAGCTGGATATTATGGAAGATTTGTAAAGGGATTTTCCCTGATAGCTGCTCCAATGACCAAATTACTACACAAGAATATGAAATTTGACTGGAATGACAAGTGTCAAGCCAGTTTTGAGAGGCTGAAGACTATGTTGACAGAGGCACCAGTGTTAACACAGCCAATGTTTGGAAAAGACTTTATAGTCTACAGTGATGCCTCACACAATGGGTTAGGGTGTGTACTCATGCAAGAAGGGAAAGTGGTCGCATATGTTTCTAGGCAGTTAAGGCCACATGAAAAGAATTTCCCTACTCATGATTTGGAGTTAGCAGCAATTATCTTCGCATTGAAGATATGGAGGCATTACTTGTATGGAGAAAAATGCTATATATACACAGACCATAAGAGTTTGAAGTATCTACCAACCCAGAAGGAACTTAATTTGAGACAGAGGCGATGGATTGAATTCCTGAAAGATTATGATTTTATAATTGACTATCACCTTGGGAAGGCAAATGTAGTCGCTGATGCTTTAAGCAGAAAATCTATTGTAGCATTAAGATCTCTGAATGCCCAACTATCCTTAACTCATGATGGAGTTATTTTGGCTGAGTTGCAATTAAGCCAAATCTGTTACAACAGATACAAGATGGGTAGAAGACAGATGGGAAATTAATGGCTGTTATGGGCAAAATCACTGAGGGAAAGGAAACTGAATATGAAGTGAAAGAAAATGGGTGCCTATACTATAAAGATAGAGTATGTGTACCAGATAATAAAGAGTTGAAAACCAGTATTCTGAAAGAAGCACATAATAGTGTGTATGCTATGCACCCAGGAAGCACAAAAATGTACCATGACCTGAAACTCCAATACTGGTGGCCAGGTATGAAAAAGGACATAGTTAACTATGTAACTAGATGCTTGACATGTCAGCAAGTCAAAGCTGTCACACCTTACCCCTCTGTAAGGCATAACATGATCCCGTAGAATACCTAATGAACTACCGAACTTCACCTACCGATAACTCATTAAGTACCCTACAAGGGATTTTAAAACAATTTTCTTATCTTTGACAAGTGGTGAGCATTTCTAATAAGTATTTAAAACATTTAGTTAAAATTAAAACTAGTTAATATTTTTGGTCCATTTTAGTTTTCCGCAAATTCTGTAAAAATTTTGACAGAGTTTCCTCTGTATTTTGAGAAAACCGTTCTTCGAATACCTGTAAAAAGCACTTCTAAAAGTTTTTCTCAACCACTACTTCAAATTCATACTCAATCTCAACCAATTCTCAAAATTCACAAGTTCAAAAATTCTCAAAATACTGTCCATCAATATCATTTATTCATATTCCATTCAAGATAAACAATTTATATATTCATCATACTAAAATTTACATTCAAAAAGTCCAAATTAAAATTTATTACAACTTTTATACAAACTTTGTACAAGCTGCTCAAGACCCATGTACATGTCCATACATTTATGTGCAATATATACATCAAAAGAAATATTTATAGTTAGGGTATAAATTATACCCGAAAACTTTAGGCTGGTAGCTTCTCACACCTCAGCAGCTCAGTCTGCTGCTCCTCTAGTCTCTATATCTGCGACAGCAATAAAAGCTATCGCTGAGTACTAGGACTCAGTGGTGCACAATATACTAAAATAATCTTTATGCAAAACTTAAAGCACATTAATTCAAAAATTTGACTAAACATGAAAATTAAATACAATCATGCATTGTAAGATTTTACATGTAAACCAAGTTTATTTCAAAGTATCAAAACACATTTCATAAAACCCAGCTAGATCACGCCATTCAAAACAAATAGAATCTCAATAGCCAGAGGCTAAAGAGAAATCACATGAATCTCAATAGCCAGAGGCTAAAGAGAAATCATATCACAAGGCTAGCTAGCTCAAATATATGGATATCCATTCACATCCTCTTCTACTGGCACACCTCAACACTTCTCCAGAGAAGGAATCAAAATTCGAAACTAATTACCCCCACTAGTCGTGCTAGTGAGGTGTTCAAATATATGGTCATGACACTGTGGTTTCAAAACTTATCTTAACAATTTGCTAAACATTGTCATTTCAAATATACACAATAACTTTCACAATTTAAATCAAACATCATAAAAATGCTATAATCCAATATTTCACATTATTCAAAACATTATGCAAAAGATGATTATAAAAGTATATGTTGTGCACAAACCTCAAACGAGTCGCTGTTGGCCTTGACTCGACTCCTTGGTTCTCATTCCGGTATTCTTTCCACTGAAACACGAAATTTTCCAATGTTTCAGTACTAAAACTTAAAATAAATCCAAAATAAACTTAACTTCACATTTACCTAGCTCTAACGTGTTAAATTCGATGTTCTCAAATTTTGTGTTTTGGGTTATTATTCACTGCACTATTCAAGTCAAATTATTGACTTTCTAAGGCTTAATGGGTATGGGAACTCCAACTTCACCCACATACCACATTTTGGTCACCAAACTTGTTGGTTTTGGTCATTTGTTTAAAGCTTAGGTCATTTTGGCAAAATTGCCAATTTTCAGGTTTGGTTCTCCGAAGTTGTACTGGTCCATTGGTCGATCTACTGTTAGAATTTGACAAAACTTCCTTCATAGAAAATGTTCCGTATTGTCTTAAGTGTATTCTCAATTTTGGATCACCCCAATCGGAGTTTTGTAGCTCAAGTTATGGCCAAAATAATTTTACTGTTCATATGTACTGTTCATACTGAGATTTTAGTGCTGGCAGATTTTTGGTCCAACTTTGGTTAATAATTTGACCAAGTTAAGTTCATAATTTGGTCTCACTTTCTTCATATGAAATTTTATACTATGTCTTAGGTTTCCATCGGTTCAAGAATCGCCTAAATCCGAGTTTTCTAGAGAGAGTTATAGCCATCCAAACATTGCTGCTCAATGAAAATTCTGCAGAATCTTAGTACAATAAATTTAACTTTTCTCAATGATTTGAATGAGTTAATGGCCTAATTTGGGTTGGTGTTCTTCATGAAAGTTTTAGGTCTATATCATATCTAATTGCTGGTAAAATTTCAGGTCAATTTGACCTACCTAGCTCGAGTTATGACCAAATGAAAAGTTACTGTTCATTTGGTCAGTTTGGTGCAGTGGCAGCCAGCAATCAATTCACTTTGGTCAATTGTTTCACCAAGTTTTGGTCAGTTTTGGCCATGGTTCCTTAATGAAAATTGTTCTATTTATTTCTATTTTCATTTCTTATTGGTGGCATATCATTTTGAGTTGTAAAATTTAGATTTTGGTCCTTCAAAGTGGGTTTGGTCATGCTGCCAGCAGCATGACCATTTACCTCGAATTTAGTTTTCATTCCTATCATTCCCACACAAGTTATTTGGTCATAATTGACCATTATTTCACTTCACAATAGGTCCAACATGTCATTTATGCATTTCTCCAAATTTTGGTTCATAAACCCTAGCATTGAAACCCTAATCTCACTAACTCTTGCATTTAACTACTTCTAATGATTTTAATGTTAATCATTTAACTAAGTAAGGTTTCTAAACGCATTCAATTGCATCATATTCATGCAAACCATACTCCTCTCAAGCTGCCCCAAAATTCAGTTTGTTCTTCCCCACATTTTTTTTTCATTTTAAGGTTATTTACAAGCTCTTAATGCCATATAAACACTAATTAAACAAAGAAAAATTAAGGCTTGTATTACCAACCTTGAGCAGAATTTTCTTCCTCCTTTTCTTAAAATTTTCCTTCTTTCTTTCTTGCTCAATCCTCTTCTCAAGTTGCCTAGATAAGCTTTAACTATGGTGGCTAATTTTTCTATGGTGAAATTAGGGATTTGATCAAGCTCAAAATGAGCTTTAATGGAGGTTTTGGGTGAGGGAGAGGGTGAGGGAGAGAGAGTCACGTTTTTGATGAAGAAGATGACTTTATTATTTTTTTTTTCTTTTCTTTTCTTTTCTTTTATGTCTTAGGAAGACCAAAATTCCCAAATTAATAAAATAAATCAATTAAGCCTTTATGACATCATGCATGATGTCATCACTTTGACTTTTCCATCTTCTTTCTTTTTTTTTTTTTTTTTCTATTAGTTCTTTAATTTAATTCTCAATTCCGAAATTTTCTTTTCTCCGATTTTATTTGTGATTAGGTCAAGAGTCAGCTCTCGGGGTCAATTGACCAAATCGCCCCTCGCCGGTTCATCCCGGTTTGCAAATAATCCAATATTTCTTCCGGCTCCCTGACCTAATTATTTGACTGACTTAACAGTTCTTTTTTGTGATTTTCTCTTTTCCACTGTGTTCATAAGGGTCCTAAGGACCGCAGCGTCACTTTTTACGGTTCGAAATTTGAGTTTAGAATGACTTCGCAGTCATTCCCGAGGAGGTCACTCATCGCTGTGACTCTCGGCTCGTTTAACCTCTTATGTTCTGTTTTTCTTATTTATAGTTAACTAATTAAACATTACTAATTATTTGTGTTTATGGCTTCTCAAATTGTCTTAAGTGTGGCCCTAATCCCATTAATTGTCCGGACCGACACCGGTCAATGCGATGAAATCTACCGAGCTATGCAACGGGGGTGTTACAATTCTCCCCTTAAATAAATTTCGTCTCAAATTTTTACCAGTATCAATCTACGAGCATTTGTGGGTGTTGTCTCCTCATGTCCTCCTCTCGTTCCCAAGTAGCTTCTTGGCCCGAATGATGGTTCCACAAAGACTTTTACCAACGGTATCCGCTATTCCGTAGTCGCTTCACCTCATAAGCCAGAATCTTTATGGGTTCTTCTTCATATGTGAGGTCTGATTCACTTCTATTTCTTCTCGGTAGTACATGAGATGGGTCCGATCGATACCTCCTCAACATAGACACATGGAAGACATTATGTATCTTTTCCAACTCGAGGTAGTGCCAACCGATATGCCAAAGGACCCACTCTTTCCGTAACCTCATATGGCCCAATGAAACGAGGACTCGCTTTCCTTCTGCGAATCTCATAATTCTCTTCCAAGGAGAAACTTTGAGGAAAACTTTCTCACCCATCGCATACTCAATATCCCTTCTTTTAAATCAATATAGGACTTGACGGTCGATGCAGTCTTAAGTCGATCTCGATCACCTTGATTTTCTCTTGATTTGTTGAACAATTTCGGGTCCAATCATCTTTCTTTCACCCACGTCATCCCAACACAATGGGGTTCTACATTTTCTGCCATACAAAGCTTCATATGGAGGCATCCCAATGCTTGATTGGTAGCTGTTGTTGTAAGCAAACTCAATCAAAGGCAAGTGTGTATCCCAACTACCCTCAAACTCAATAACACAAGCCCGTAGCATATCCTCCAAGATCTGAATTACCCTCTCAGATTGGCCATCTGTCTGTGGGTGGAATGCCGTACTGAAGTTCAATCTAGTTCCTAGGGCTCTCTGAAGACTACCCCAGAATCTAGAAGTGAACCTAGGATCTCTGTCTGATACAATAGATACTGGCACTCCATGCAATCTCACAATCTCATCGATGTACAACCTGGCCAATCTGTCCAAATTGTAGTCCATCCGAACTGGCAGAAAATGAGCAGATTTAGTCAGTCTGTCAACAATGACCCAAACTGCATCATGACTCTTTTGTGTCCTCGGAAGTCCCATCACAAAATCCATCGTTATTCTCTCCCATTTCCACTGCATCGCGGTAGTGGATGTAACAACCAATGGTACTTGATGCTCTGCCTTCACTTGGCGACAAGTTAGGCATTTGGATACAAACTCGCCACATCTCTCTTCATACCCATCCACCAAGAATGCTCCTTTAGCCCTCTATACATTTTTGTACCACTGTGGTGCATGGCAAAAGGAGACTCATGTGCTTCCTTTAAAATGATCCTCCTCAATTCAACATCATTAGGAACACACATTACGCCTGGTGTAGCAATAGACCATCATCTCCGAGTGAGAATTCGGTTTCTTGCCTGGGCTTCTTCCATCGACCGATACTTCTGATCATTCTGAGCAGCCATTCTAATCTGATCAATCAACACTGGCTGTACATGCCATGCAACTGCTGTCTGCCCCTCATCATTAATCTCTAAGCTGACATGCAATGATCTTAACTCATGTACCAAAGACAAAGGAGTAACGTAGACTTGCCATAGTCTTGCGACTTAAGGCATCACCACAACATTAGCTTTCCACGGTGATAGTCTATCGGACAATCATAGTCTTTTATCAACTCTAACCATCTCCTCTGTCTCAAATTCAGCTCTTCTGGTGCCCAAATACTTCAAACTCTTATGATGCATGTAGATGTAACATTTCTCCCCATACAAATAATGTCTCGGATCTTAAGAGCAAACACAATGGTCGCAAGCTCCAAATCATGTGTCGGATAATTCCTCTCATGCGGTTTTAGTGGCGTGATGCATAGGCAATGACATTTCGATCTTGCATCAACACACAACCTAACCCGTTGTGAGAAGCATCAGAATCAGTATATTCTTTACGGTGTGGGTAAAGTTAGGACTGAGCTTGACCAAACATCTCTTCTATTCCTGAAAACTCTGCGGGCATTTATCCGTCCAATTAAATTTTACATTTTTTCTAAGCAGCTTGGTCAATGGAGATTCCAACATGGAGAATCCCTTCACAAATCTACGGTAGTATCGGCTAAACCAGAAAACTACGAATCTCTGTGACATTTAGGTGGCCTCCAATTAAGGACTTCAATCTTACTTGGATCTACCTTAATGCCCTCTTACGATACTACATGCCCCAAAAAGATATTTCTTTCAGCCAAAATTCACACTTCGACAATTTGGCATATAGCTGTTTCTCCCTCAAAGTCTGCAGTACAATCCGCAGATGTCTATCATGCTCTTCTGCATTCCTCGAATATACCAATATATCATCTATGAATACCACCACAAAGCGGTGAGGTATGGTGCGAAAATAGTGTTCATCGGATCCATAAAAGCAAATGAGCATTAGTTAACCCGAATGGCATGACCAAGAACTCATAATGGCCATAGCGGGTTCTGAAGGCAGTTTTAGGAATACTTTGCTCTTGTACTTTCAGCTGATAATAACCTGATCTCAGGTCAATTTTGGAGAACACAGCTGCACCCCTCAACTGATCAAACAAGTCATCAATGCGGGGCAATGGATATCTATTCTTTATTGTCACCTTATTCAACTGCCGATAATCAATACACAAGCGGAGAGTGCCATCTTTCTTCTTTACAAACAACACTGGCGCTCCCCAAGGTGACACACTAGGCGGATAAAGCCCTTGTCAAGCAATTCTTGCAACTGCACTTTCAACTCTTTCAGTTCGCAGGTGCCATTCTATATGGCGTTATAGAGATTGGATCCACACCAGGCATAACATCAATTTCAAACTGCACCTCTCTTTCTGGAGGTAATCCTGGCAATTCTTCAGGAAATACATCCGGAAAGTCACATACCGTAGGGATGTCCCTTAGTGCTGGACTCCCCACCTGGGTGTCTATCACATGTGCCAAGTATGCTTCACACCCCTTTTTAATCATCCTTCTGGCTAGTGCAGCCGAAATGATGTTTGATGGCTGTAAATGCCTCTCCCAGTGTATTACCACATCACCGTACAAAGGAGACCAAAAGTAGTATCTTGATCTCTGATCAATCATGGCATGATGCAGCTAACCAATCCATGCCCAAGATGATATCATACTCTCTGAAGGGCATTTCAATTAAGTCGACAGAAAAATATGTCCTTGGATCACCAAAGGGCAGTCTCTATAGATTGTTGACCGGACCTCTTGTCCTAATGGACTAGTTACTAGCACTTCAAAACCCATTTGCACACATGGAGCAACAAGTGAACCGACTATGCTAGCACTAACATATGAATGGGTTGAACCGGATCAAACAACACAAATACATTTTGACCAGAGAGAGAATGTACGGCTACCACATCGGAAGTCTCGGCCTCTTCTCGTTGTCTCATCGTAGACTACGGTGCGCGACTTCCTTGTGCAGATCGACCAAGCTGTGCCTGCACTGAGCGGTGCCTCTACCTCTGCCTCTTCCTGCCCAGCGGTGTGAGCCTCTAGGAGCGGGACTCAATAGATCCTCGGCAGTAGGAGGCTGGACCATATCTCGGAGCACTAGTACAATCTTTAGCTATATGGCCCTTGCCTCCTGATTTAAAGCAGTGGCTCAGTGGCCCAATAACATTCCCCCATGAATCTTGCCACAAGTCTCACGGGCGTAACGTGAACTCTGACCAGATGAAATCTGCCTCTGCCACCTCGACCCTGCTTTGGGTCCACTAAACTTCTTTTTCTTTCGGTAGCACAGAACTCGCTCAACTGATTTTTCACCCTTGTCTTTTTCTAATTTCTCGACTTTTTCCTTCACTGGGGTTGCTTCTGCTTCAACTCTTTCCAGTTCAAGTGCTTGGGACATAAGTTCTGAGAAGTTGCTGTGTCGAAATCCTATAACTTGCATCCGTATGCTGGGCTTCAAACCCGTCTCAAATCTCTTGCATCTTGCTTTACTGGTAGTAAGGAGACTCTCCGCATAGTGACTCAGGCGGGAGAACTCCCTCTCATACTCTGCCACTGATCTATTCCCTTGTTTTAGACTCAAAAACTCTTGCAATTTCTGATCAACATATGCGTCTGGGATGTATTTCTGTCTGAACTCTCTGATAAAGTCATCCCAGGTTAGCACTGGTGGTTCAGCCAAGCTGTGGGGGATGGTCTTCCACCAGTCATACGCATCCCCTTGCAGTAGAGACACAGAATACTCAAACTTTAATTCATCTTGGCAGTGCAGCTTCTTAAATACTCTGTCCATTCTTTCAAGCCATTGCTCTGCCTCAAGTGGGTCTACTGTACCCTTAAATTCTGCAGCCCCATACTTCAATAATTTATCATATTGTCTGGCTGGAGGCAGTGGTTGTGCCACAGGTGGTTGGGGTGGAGCTTGAGCAGGCATACCCCCAGCCATTTGTTGAAACATCGCAGCCATCTGCTGTGCAAATTGTGCAGGGAACTGCGGCATTTGTGGGGCTGGTGCTACTGACCCACTGACATTCGGTAAAGCTGGGGCTTCCCCTTGTGCCTCAGCTTCAACAGACTGCTCAACTGAGCGATCCCCTTCTTCCATTTCAGGCTGAAGCTAGGGTATCTCCTGAACAAGTAACATAAGGAGATTTCCCTCCGTTAGTTCACATTCATGATGTAATGCACTGTATGTAGCAATTATGGACATTAAGCAGTTGTACTTAACAAAGAAAAGACACAAATTCACAATTTAAAACATAATTCAAAAATTTGCTCTGATACCACTAAAACATGTCACACCTTACCCCTCTGTAAGGCATAACATGATCCCGTAGAATACCTAATGAACTACCGAACTTCACCTACCGATAACTCATTAAGTACCCTACAAGGGATTTTAAAACAATTTTCTTATCTTTGACAAGTGGTGAGCATTTCTAATAAGTATTTAAAACATTTAGTTAAAATTAAAACTAGTTAATATTTTTGGTCCATTTTAGTTTTCTGCAAATTGGGTAAAAATTTTGTGAGTTTCCTCTGTATTTTGAGAAAACCGTTCTTGAATACTGTAAAAGCACTTCTAAAAGTTTTCTCAACCACTACTTCAAATTCATACTCAATCTCAACCAATTCTCAAAATTCACAAGTTCAAAAATTCTCAAAATACTGTCCATCAATATCATTTATTCATATTCCATTCAAGATAAACAATTTATATATTCATCATACTAAAATTTACATTCAAAAAGTCCAAATTAAAATTTATTACAACTTTTATACAAACTTTGTACAAGCTGCTCAATACCCATGTACATGTCCATACATTTATGTGCAATATATACATCAAAAGAAATATTTAAAGTTAGGGTATAAATTATACAGAAAACTTTAGGTGGTAGCTTCTCACACCTCGTGACTCGATCTGCTGCTCCTCTAGTCTCTGTATCTGCGGCAATGATAAAGCTATCATTGAGTACTAGGACTCGATGGTGCACAATATACTAAAATAATCTTTATGCAAAACTTAAAGCACATTAATTCAAAAATTTGAATAAACATGAAAATTAAATTCAATAATGAATTGTAAGATTTTACATGTAAACCAAGTTTCTTTCAAAGTATCAAAACACATTTCATAAAACCCACAGTTAGATCACGCCATTCGAAACAAATAGAATCTCAATAGCCGAGGCTAAAGAGAAATCACATGAATCTCAATAGCCGAGGCTAAAGAGAAATCATATCACAAGGCTAGCTAGCTCAAATATATGGATATCCATTCACATCCTCTTCTCTTGGCACACCTCAACACTTCTCCAGAGAAGGAATCAAAATTCGAAACTAATTACCCCCACTAGTCGTGCTAGTGAGGTGTTCAAATATATGGTCATGACACTGTGGTTTCAAAACTTATCTTAACAATTTGCTAAACATTGTCATTTCAAATATACACAATAACGTTCACAATTTAAATCAAACATCATAAAATGCTATAATCCAATATTTCACATTATTCAAAACATTATGCAAAAGATGATTATAAAAGTATATGTTGTGCACAAACCTCAAGCAGTCGCTGTTGGCCTTGACTCGACTCCTTGGGTTACATCGGTATTCTTTTCCACTGAAACACGAAATTTTCCAATGTTTCAGTACTAAAACTTAAAATAAATCCAAAATAAACTTAACTTCACATTTACCTAGCTCTAACGTGTTAAATTCGATGTTCTCGAAATTTTGTGTTTTGGGTTATTATTCACTGCACTATTCAAGTCAAATTATTGACTTTCTAAGGCTTAATGGGTATGGGAACTCCAACTTCACCCACATACCACATTTTGGTCACCAAACTTGTTGGTTTTGGTCATTTGTTTAAAGCTTAGGTCATTTTGGCAAAATTGCCAATTTTCGGTTTTGGTTCTCCGAAGTTGTACTGTTCCATTGGTCGATCTACTGTTAGAATTTGACAAAACTTCCTTCATAGAAAATGTTCCTTATTGTCTTAAGTGTATTCTCATTTTTGGATCACCCCAATCGGAGTTTTGTAGCTCAAGTTATGGCCAAAATAATTTTACTGTTCATATGTCTGTTCATACTGAGATTTTAGTGCTGGCAGATTTTTGGTCCAACTTTGGTTAATAATTTGACCAAGTTAAGTTCATAATTTGGTCTCACTTTCTTCATATGAAATTTTATACTATGTCTTAGGTTTCCATCGGTTCAAGAATCGCCTAAATCCGAGTTTTCTAGAGAGAGTTATAGCCATCCAAACATTGCTGCTCAATGAAAATTCTGCAGAATCTTAGTACAATAAATTTAACTTTTCTCAATGATTTGAATGAGTTAATGGCCTAATTTTGGTTGGTGTTCTTCATGAAAGTTTTAGGTCTATATCATATCTAATTGCTGGTAAAATTTCAGGTCAATTTGACCTACCTAGCTCGAGTTATGACCAAATGAAAAGTTACTGTTCATTTGGTCAGTTTGGTGAAGATGCCGCAATCAATCAATTCACTTTGGTCAATTGTTTCACCAAGTTTTGGTCAGTTTTTGGCCATGGTTCCTTAATGAAAATTGTGCTCTTTTATGTCTATTTTCATCTCCAATTAGTGGCATATCAATTGGACTTGTAAAATTTGAGTTTTGGTCCTTCAGTGGGTTTGGTCATCTTGCCAGCAAGATGACCATTTACCTCAATTTAGTTTTCATTCCTATCATTCCCACACAAGTTATTTGGTCATAATTGACCATTATTTCACTTCACAATAGGTCCAACATGTCATTTATGCATTTCTCCAAATTTTGGTTCATAAACCCTAGCATTGAAACCCTAATCTCACTAACTCTTGCATTTAACTACTTCTAATGATTTTAATGTTAATCATTTAACTAAGTAAGGTTTCTAAACGCATTCAATTGAATCATATTCATGCAAACCATACTCCTCTCAAGCTGCCCCAAAATTCAGTTTGTTCTTCCCCACATTTTTTTCATTTTAAGGTTATTTACAAGCTCTTAATGCCATATAAACACTAATTAAACAAAGAAAAATTAAGGCTTGTATTACTAACCTTGAGCAGAATTTTCTTCCTCCTTTTCTTCAAATTTTCCTTCTTTCTTTCTTGCTCAATCCTCTTCTCAAGTTGCCTAGATAAGCTTTAACTATGGTGGCTAATTTTTCTATGGTGAAATTAGGGATTTGATCAAGCTCAAAATGAGCTTTAATGGAGGTTTTGTGTGAGGAGAGGGTGAGGAGAGAGAGTCACGTTTTTGATGAAGATGATGACTTTATTATTTTTTTTTTCTTTTCTTTTCTTTTCTTTTATGTCTTAGGAAGACCAAAATTCCCAAATTAATAAAATAAATCAATTAAGCCTTTATGACATCATGCATGATGTCATCACTTTGACTTTTCCATCTTCTTTCTTTTTTTTTTTTATTTATTTGTCTATTAGTTCTTTAATTTAATTATCGATTGAAAAATTTTCTTTTCTGTGATTTTATTTGTGATTAGGTCGAGTCGACTCTCGGGGTCAATTGACCAAATCGCCCCTCGCGGTTCATCGGTTTGCAAATAATCCAATATTTCTTCGGCTCACGACCTAATTATTTGGTGACTTAACAGCTCTTTTTGTGATTTTCTCTTTTCCACTTTGTGTTCATAAGGGTCCTAAGGACCATGGCGTCACTTTTACGGTTGAAATTTGAGTTTAGAATGACTTATGATCATTCAGGAGGTCACTCATCGCTGTGACTCTCGGCTCGTTTAACCTCTTATGTTCTGTTTTTCTTATTTATAGTTAACTAATTAAACATTACTAATTATTTGTGTTTATGGCTTCTCAAATTGTCTTAAGTGTGGCCCTAATCCCATTAATTGTCCGGACCGACACCGGTCACCGGAACAGTGAAATCTACCAGGCTATGCAACGGGGGTGTTACAATTCTCCCCCCCTTAAATAAATTTCGTCTCGAAATTTTTACCTGGTATCAATCTCTGAACAGCTGTGGGTGTTGTCTCCTCATGTCCTCCTCTCGTTCCCAAGTAGCTTCTTGTCACGAATGATGGTTCCACAAAGACTTTTACCAGCGGTATCCGCTTATTAAAGTTGCTTCACCTCATAAGCGGAATCTTTATGGGTTCTTCTTCATATGTGAGGTCTGGATTCACTTCTATTTCTTCTACTGGTAGTACATGAGATGGGTCTGATCGATACCTCCTCAACATAGACACATGGAAGACATTATGTATCTTTTCCAACTCTGGAGGTAGTGCCAACCGATATGCCAAAGGACCCACTCTTTCCAGAACCTCATATGGCCCAATGAAACGAGGACTCAGTTTCCCCTTTCTGCCGAATCTCATAATTCTCTTCCAAGGAGAAACTTTGAGGAAAACTTTCTCACCCACTGCATACTCAATATCCCTTCTTTTTAAATCAATATAGGACTTACGGCGGTGCGATGCAGTCTTAAGTCGATCTCGGATCACCTTGATTTTCTCTTCAGTTTGTTGAACAATTTCGGGTCCAATCATCTTTCTTTCACCCACGTCATCCCAACACAATGGGGTTCTACATTTTCTGCCATACAAAGCTTCATATGGAGGCATCCCAATGCTTGATTGGTAGCTGTTGTTGTAAGCAAACTCAATCAAAGGCAAGTGTGTATCCCAACTACCCTCAAACTCAATAACACAAGCCCGTAGCATATCCTCCAAGATCTGAATTACCCTCTCAGATTGGCCATCTGTCTGTGGGTGGAATGCCGTACTGAAGTTCAATCTAGTTCCTAGGGCTCTCTGAAGACTACCCCAGAATCTAGAAGTGAACCTAGGATCTGCATGCGATACAATGAATCGGCACTCCATGCAATCTCACAATCTCATCGATGTACAACCTGGCCAATCTGTCCAAATTGTAGTCCATCCGAACTGGCAGAAAATGAGCAGATTTAGTCAGTCTGTCAACAATGACCCAAACTGCATCATGACTCTTTTGTGTCCTCGGAAGTCCCATCACAAAATCCATCGTTATTCTCTCCCATTTCCACTCTGGTACTGGTAGTGGATGTAACAACCCAGCGGGTACTTGATGCTCTGCCTTCACTTGCTGACAAGTTAGGCATTTGGATACAAACTCTGCCACATCTCTCTTCATACCCATCCACCAGTAATGCTCCTTTAGCCCTCTATACATTTTTGTACCACCAGGGTGCATGGCAAAAGGAGACTCATGTGCTTCCTTTAAAATGATCCTCCTCAATTCAACATCATTAGGAACACACATTACGCCTGGTGTAGCAATAGACCATCATCTCGAGTGAGAATTACGGTTTCTTGCCTGCTTGGGCTTCTTCCATCGACTTCGATACTTCGATCATTACGAGCGACCATTCTAATCGATCAATCAACAGCTGTACATGCCATGCAAGCTGCTGCCCCTCATCATTAATCTCTAAGGTGACATGCAATGATCTTAACTCATGTACCAAAGACAAAGGAGTAACGTAGACTTGCCATAGTCTTGCGACTTAAGGCATCGACCACAACATTAGCTTTCACTGGTGATAGTCTATCGGACAATCATAGTCTTTATCAACTCTAACCATCTCCTCTGTCTCAAATTCAGCTCTTTACGGTGCCCAAATACTTCAAACTCTTATGATGCGTGTAGATGTAACATTTCTCCCCATACAAATAATGTCTCGGATCTTAAGAGCAAACACAATGGTGCAAGCTCCAAATCATGTGTCGGATAATTCCTCTCATGCGGTTTTAGTGGCGTGATGCATAGGCAATGACATTTCGATCTTGCATCAACACACAACCTAACCGTTGTGAGAAGCATCGTAGAATCAGTATATTCTTTACGGTGTGGGTAAAGTTAGACTGAGCTTGATCAAACATCTCTTCAATTCATCAAAACTCTGCTGGCATTTATCCGTCCACTGAAATTTTACATCTTTTCTAAGCAGCTTGGTCAATGGAGATGCCAACATGGAGAATCCCTTCACAAATCTACGGTAGTATCCAGCTAAACCCAGAAAACTACGAATCTCTGTGACATTTCTGGGTGGCCTCCAATGGGGCGACTTCAATCTTACTTGGATCTACCTTAATGCCCTCTTCTGATACTACATGCCCCAAAAAAGATATTTCTTTCAGCCAAAATTCACACTTCGACAATTTGGCATATAGCTGTTTCTCCCTCAAAGTCTGCAGTACAATCCGCAGATGTCTATCATGCTCTTCTGCATTCCTCGAATATACCAATATATCATCTATGAATACCACCACAAACTGGTCGAGGTATGGTCTGAAAATAGTGTTCATCAGATCCATAAAAGCAGCCGGAGCATTAGTTAACCCGAATGGCATGACCAAGAACTCATAATGGCCATAGCGGGTTCTGAAGGCGATTTAGGAATACTTTGCTCTTGTACTTTCGGTGATAATAACTCGATCTCAGTCAATTTTGGAGAACACAATTTGCACCCCTCAAGCGATCAAAAAGTCATCAATGCGGGGCAATGGATATCTATTCTTTATTGTCACCTTATTCAACTGCCGATAATCAATACACAAGCGGAGAGTGCCATCTTTCTTCTTTACAAACAACACTGGCGCTCCCCAAGGTGACACACTAGGGCGTATTAATCGCTTGTCAAGCATTTCTTTCAACTGAACTTTCAACTATTTCTATTCTGAAGGTGCCATTCTATATGGCGTTATAGAGATTGGATCCACACCAGGCATAACATCAATTTCAAACTGCACCTCTCTTTCTGGAGGTAATCCTGGCAATTCTTCAGGAAATACATCCGGAAAGTCACATACCGTAGGGATGTCCCTTAGTGCTGGACTCCCCACCTGGGTGTCTATCACATGTGCCAAGTATGCTTCACACCCCTTTTTAATCATCCTTCTGGCTAGTGCAGCCGAAATGATGTTTGATGGCAGTAAATGCCTCTCCCCGTGTATTACCACATCACCGTACAAAGGGAGACCAAAAGTGATCTTGATCTCTGATCAATCATGGCATGATGCCTGGCTAACCAATCCATGCCCAAGATGATATCATACTCTCTGAAGGGCATTTCAATTAAGTCTGACAGGAAAATATGTCCTTGGATCACCAAAGGACAGTCTCTATAGATTCTGTTGACCCGGACCTCTTGTCCTAATGGACTAGTTACTAGCACTTCAAAACCCATTTGCACACATGGAACAGCAAGTGAACTGACTATGCTAGCACTAACATATGAATGGGTTGAACCCGGATCAAACAACACAAATACATTTTGACCAGAGATAGAGAATGTACCAGCTACCACATCGGAAGTCTCAGCCTCTTCTCGTTGTCTCATCGTGTAGACTCTGGCTGACGCACTTCCTTGTGCAGACTGACCAACTGTGCCCTGACTGCCTGAAGCAGTGCCTCTACCTCTGCCTCTTCCTCTGCCAACAGACTGTGAGCCTCTAGGAGCAGGACTCTGAATAGATCCCTCGGCAGTAGTAGGAGCTGGACCATATCTCGGAGCACTAGTACAATCTTTAGCTATATGGCCCTTGCCTCCACAGTTAAAGCAGGCTCCAGTGGCCCAATAACATTCCCCCCCATGAATCTTGCCACAAGTCTCACAGGGGCGGGCAGAATGTGAACCCCTGCTTGACTGCTGACCAGACCTAGGGGGTCTCTGACCAGAAAATCTGCCTCTGCCAAATCTGCCACCTCGACCCCTGCTGGGTCCACTAAACTTCTTTTTCTTTCCGGAGGTAGCACCAGAACTCTGCTCAACTGATTTTTCCCCCTTGTCTTTTTCTAATTTCTCGACTTTTTCCTTCACTGGGGTTGCTTCTGCTTCAACTCTTTCCAGTTCAAGTGCTTGGGACATAAGTTCTGAGAAGTTGCTGTGTCGAAATCCTATAACTTGCATCCGTATGCTGGGCTTCAAACCCGTCTCAAATCTCTTGCATCTTGCTTTACTGGTAGTAAGGAGACTCTCCGCATAGTGACTCAGGCGGGAGAACTCCCTCTCATACTCTGCCACTGATCTATTCCCTTGTTTTAGACTCAAAAACTCTTGCAATTTCTGATCAACATATGCGTCTGGGATGTATTTACATGCGAACTCTCGATAAAGTCATCCTGTGTTAGCAGAGTGGTTCAGCCAAGCGTGGGGATGGTCTTCCACGATCATACGCATCCCCTTGCAGTAGAGACACAGAATACTCAAACTTTAATTCATCTTGGCAGTGCAGCTTCTTAAATACTCTGTCCATTCTTTCAAGCCATTGCTCTGCCTCAAGTGGGTCTACTGTACCCTTAAATTCTGCAGCCCCATACTTCAATAATTTATCATATTGTCTGGCTGGAGGCAGTGGTTGTGCCACAGGTGGTTGGGGTGGAGCTTGAGCAGGCATACCCCCAGCCATTTGTTGAAACATCGCGACCATCTGCGTACCAAATTGTGCGAGGAATGCGGCATTTGTGGGGTGGTGCTCTTGACCCACCGACATTCGGTAAAGTGGGGCTTCCCTTGTGCCTCGGCTTCAGCAATGCTCAACTGAGCGATCCCCTTCTTCCATTTCAGGCTGAAGCTAGGGTATCTCCTGAACAAGTAACATAAGGAGATTTCCCTCCGTTAGTTCACATTCATGATGTAATGCACTGTATGTAGCAATTATGGACATTAAGCAGTTGTACTTAACAAAGAAAAGACACAAATTCACAATTTAAAACATAATTCAAAAATTTGCTCTGATACCACTAAAACATGTCACACCTTACCCCTCTGTAAGGCATAACATGATCCCGTAGAATACCTAATGAACTACCGAACTTCACCTACCGATAACTCATTAAGTACCCTACAAGGGATTTTAAAACAATTTTCTTATCTTTGACAAGTGGTGAGCATTTCTAATAAGTATTTAAAACATTTAGTTAAAATTAAAACTAGTTAATATTTTTGGTCCATTTTAGTTTTCCGCAAATTCTGTAAAAATTTTGTCAGTTTCCTCTGTATTTTGAGAAAACCGTTCTTGAATACTGTAAAAGCACTTCTAAAAGATTTACTCAACCACTACTTCAAATTCATACTCAATCTCAACCAATTCTCAAAATTCACAAGTTCAAAAATTCTCAAAATACTGTCCATCAATATCATTTATTCATATTCCATTCAAGATAAACAATTTATATATTCATCATACTAAAATTTACATTCAAAAAGTCCAAATTAAAATTTATTACAACTTTTATACAAACTTTGTACAAGCTGCTCAAGACCCATGTACATGTCCATACATTTATGTGCAATATATACATCAAAAGAAATATTTATAGTTAGGGTATAAATTATACCCGAAAACTTTAGGCTGGTAGCTTCTCACACCTCAGCAGCTCAGTCTGCTGCTCCTCTAGTCTCTGTATCTGCGACAGCAATAAAAGCTATCGCTGAGTACTAGGACTCAGTGGTGCACAATATACTAAAATAATCTTTATGCAAAACTTAAAGCACATTAATTCAAAAATTTGACTAAACATGAAAATTAAATACAATCATGCATTGTAAGATTTTACGTGTAAACCAAGTTTATTTCAAAGTATCAAAACACATTTCATAAAACCCACAGTTAGATCACGCCATTCGAAACAAATAGAATCTCAATAGCCAGAGGCTAAAGAGAAATCACATGAATCTCAATAGCCAGAGGCTAAAGAGAAATCATATCACAAGGCTAGCTAGCTCAAATATATGGATATCCATTCACATCCTCTTCTACTGGCACACCTCAACACTTCTCCAGAGAAGGAATCAAAATTCGAAACTAATTACCCCCACTAGTCGTGCTAGTGAGGTGTTCAAATATATGGTCATGACACTGTGGTTTCAAAACTTATCTTAACAATTTGCTAAACATTGTCATTTCAAATATACACAATAACTTTCACAATTTAAATCAAACATCATAAAAATGCTATAATCCAATATTTCACATTATTCAAAACATTATGCAAAAGATGATTATAAAAGTATATGTTGTGCACAAACCTCAAACAGTCGCTGTTGGCCTTGACTCGACTCCTTGGGTTACATCGGTATTCTTTTCCACTTTGAAACACGAAATTTTCCAATGTTTCAGTACTAAAACTTAAAATAAATCCAAAATAAACTTAACTTCACATTTACCTAGCTCTAACGTGTTAAATTCGATGTTCTCGAAATTTTGTGTTTTGGGTTATTATTCACTGCACTATTCAAGTCAAATTATTGACTTTCTAAGGCTTAATGGGTATGGGAACTCCAACTTCACCCACATACCACATTTTGGTCACCAAACTTGTTGGTTTTGGTCATTTGTTTAAAGCTTAGGTCATTTTGGCAAAATTGCCAATTTTCGGTTTTGGTTCTCCGAAGTTGTACTGTTCCATTGGTCGATCTACTGTTAGAATTTGACAAAACTTCCTTCATAGAAAATGTTCCTTATTGTCTTAAGTGTATTATCATTTTGGATCACCCCAATCGGAGTTTTGTAGCTCAAGTTATGGCCAAAATAATTTTACTGTTCATATGTCTTTGTTCATCTTGAGATTTTAGTGCTGGCAGATTTTTGGTCCAACTTTGGTTAATAATTTGACCAAGTTAAGTTCATAATTTGGTCTCACTTTCTTCATATGAAATTTTATACTATGTCTTAGGTTTCCATCGGTTCAAGAATCGCCTAAATCCGAGTTTTCTAGAGAGAGTTATAGCCATCCAAACATTGCTGCTCAATGAAAATTCTGCAGAATCTTAGTACAATAAATTTAACTTTTCTCAATGATTTGAATGAGTTAATGGCCTAATTTGGGTTGGTGTTCTTCATGAAAGTTTTAGGTCTATATCATATCTAATTGCTGGTAAAATTTCAGGTCAATTTGACCTACCTAGCTCGAGTTATGACCAAATGAAAAGTTACTGTTCATTTGGTCAGTTTGGTCGATGGCAGCCAGCAATCAATTCACTTTGGTCAATTGTTTCACCAAGTTTTGGTCAGTTTTTGGCCATGGTTCCTTAATGAAAATTGTGCTCTTTTATGTCTATTTTCATCTCCAATTAGTGGCATATCAATTGGACTTGTAAAATTTGAGTTTTGGTCCTTCAAAGTGGGTTTGGTCATGCTGCCAGCAGCATGACCATTTACCTCCGAATTTAGTTTTCATTCCTATCATTCCCACACAAGTTATTTGGTCATAATTGACCATTATTTCACTTCACAATAGGTCCAACATGTCATTTATGCATTTCTCCAAATTTTGGTTCATAAACCTAGCATTGAAACCCTAATCTCACTAACTCTTGCATTTAACTACTTCTAATGATTTTAATGTTAATCATTTAACTAAGTAAGGTTTCTAAACGCATTCAATTGCATCATATTCATGCAAACCATACTCCTCTCAAGCTGCCCCAAAATTCAGTTTGTTCTTCCCCACATTTTTTTTTCATTTTAAGGTTATTTACAAGCTCTTAATGCCATATAAACACTAATTAAACAAAGAAAAATTAAGGCTTGTATTACCAACCTTGAGCAGAATTTTCTTCCTCCTTTTCTTCAAATTTTCCTTCTTTCTTTCTTGCTCAATCCTCTTCTCAAGTTGCCTAGATAAGCTTTAACTATGGTGGCTAATTTTTCTATGGTGAAATTAGGGATTTGATCAAGCTCAAAATGAGCTTTAATGGAGGTTTTGGGTGAGGGAGAGGGTGAGGGAGAGAGAGTCACGTTTTTGATGAAGAAGATGACTTTATTATTTTTTTTTTCTTTTCTTTTCTTTTCTTTTATGTCTTAGGAAGACCAAAATTCCCAAATTAATAAAATAAATCAATTAAGCCTTTATGACATCATGCATGATGTCATCACTTTGACTTTTCCATCTTCTTTCTTTTTTTTTATTTATTTTTCTATTAGTTCTTTAATTTAATTCTCAATTCCGAAATTTTCTTTTCTCCGATTTTATTTGACAGTTAGGTCAGGAGTCAGCTCTCGGGGTCAATTGACCAAATCGCCCCTCGCCGGTTCATCCCGGTTTGCAAATAATCCAATATATCTTCAGGCTCCCAGACCTAATTATTTGAATGAATAAACAGTTCTTTTTTCTGATTTTCTCTTTTACACTGTGTTCATAAGGGTCCTACGGACCGCAGGCGTCACTTTACGGTTCGAAATTTGAGTTTAGAATGACTTGTGATCATTCCCGAGGAGTCACTCATGTTGTGACTCTCGCTCGTTTAACCTCTTATGTTCTGTTTTTCTTATTTATAGTTAACTAATTAAACATTACTAATTATTTGTGTTTATGGCTTCTCAAATTGTCTTAAGTGTGGCCCTAATCCCATTAATTGTCCGGACCGACACCGGTCACCGGAACAGTGAAATCTACCAGGCTATGCAACGGGGGTGTTACAAAAGCAGAACATCAAGTTCCATCAGGTTTGTTACAGCCCATAAACATACCTGAGTGGAAGTGGGACCGAGTCACTATGGACTTTGTCAGTGTTCTACCTCTCACTCAGAAGAAGCATGATGCAATATGGGTGATTATGGATAGGTTAACCAAATCAGCACATTTTACGCGATCAAACCGACTACTCCTTTGGAAAAGCTAGCAGAATTGTACATCAGTGAGATAGTTAGACTACATGGAATTCCACTTTCCATTATATCTGATAAAGACCCGAGGTTTACATCTAGATTTTGGAAGAAATTTCAAGAATCCTTGGGCACACAACTCCATTTTAGTACGGCTTTTCATCCTGAGATGGATAGACAGTCAGAAAGAATAATATAGGTCCTCGAGGATATGCTGAGAAGTTGTGTTATTGAGTTTGAAGGAAGTTGGGAAAGATGCCTTCCACTGGCAGAATTTGCATATAATAATAGCTATCAAGCTAGCATACAAATGGCACCCTATGAAGCACTGTATGGGAGAAAATGCAGAACACCTGTATGTTGGACAGAATTGGGTGAAGATAAGCTAGTGGGGCCAGACCTGATAAAACAGACAGAGGAAAAGGTGAAACTGATAAAGGCCAATTTGAAAGTTGCCTCAGACTGACAGAAATCTTATGCTAACTTGAGGAGAAAAGACATTGAGTATGAAGTTGGCTAGAAGGTATTTCTCAAAGTATCACTGTGGAAGAAAGTGTTGAGATTCGGGAAAAAGGGAAAATTAAGCCCTAGGTTCATTGGCCCATATGAAGTGATAGAACGTGCGGGACCAGTAGCCTACCGATTAGCCTTACCACCTGAGCTGGACAAGATACATAATGTGTTTCATGTCTCGATGCTCAAAAGATACATATCAGATCCTTCACATGTCATCTCAGCAGAAGAAATTGTGGTACAACCTGACCTGACATATGAAGAAGAACCAATTAAAATCTTGGCATGAGAGGTAAAAGAGCTCAGAAATAAGACAATTCCACTAGTGAAAATCCTATGGAGACACCACAACACGGAAGAGGCAACATGGGAGAGCGAGGAGACAATGAGACAACAGTTCCCTTAGCTCTTCGCATCAGGTAAATTTCGAGGACGAAAGTTTTATTTAGAGGGGAAGAGTTGTAACATCCCCACTATACGTGTTCTGTACGTTCAGTTATTCCAGTAGTCAAATAACAGTCCAGGAAAGTCAGTATGTCTGGAACTACACTTCGGTGATAGTAAACAGACATATAATGATGAAATAAATAAAAAGAAAATACAAGAAAAATCAAACAAAAATGAAAGAGAGAAAATGATGCTACGTTAAACGAGCCGACACCACAGCGATGGGTGACCGTACTGGGAAGGCCGTTGCCGACCCCAGGACCGCGGGAAACCCTCTGAATTTAATTTTGAAACATAAATAAAGGTTTATTGAAATGTAATTGACACTAGAAATATCAAAGAAAAAAATTAATAGATTAGTACAAAGAAAAATGAAAAATCGAGAAATAGACAAAAATCGATATTACCGAAAAATCGAGAATGTAACCCGAAGTGGGGTATTTTGGTCATTTGACATATAGTGTTGCCTTTTGGCCTCAATGTCCATTGAAAATAAACGATATTACACTTTAGAAATGTCATGAAAAATTAAATGGTGATACATTATGTAAATAGTGAAATAATTGAGCTAAAGGTGCAATTAATGAAAGTTTAACTAATTAAACAATTAGTTTAGAGTTAGTGCTCCACTAACTCAATCCTTGGGACATTATCTAAGCCATTAGTGGGCAGAAACCACTTCTTCTTCACTAAAAAAACAAACCAGCTGAATTTCCACCATGGGAGGACTCCATTGCCGCACCTTGCTCCACCTCCATGTAAGCATGTTCTAGCCATCCTTTCCACTTCCTTCCTTCATTAAAGCTTGCATACTCACCTTGGGGAAGATATTGGCAGCAAGAAAAACAAGATTTGGTGAAGTTTGAAGGAAGCTTTCAAGTGGTAAGTGTCCAAAACCTCTCCCTTGCTTTAGTAAAGCTTGTGTTTAGGTTGAGGTGAGTGTTGTGGTGAAGAGAAATGAAAGAAATATTGAGAAATGGACTTGTCCATTTTTGGCAGCCATGAACTCTTGTTGAGCTTGAGTTATTTTTACTTCTAATGAATGAAAATGAAGGTTGATTAATTCAAATGAAAGTTGTAGTAAGTTTGTGCATAAGTATGTGCATGTAGTGTTTAGATTAAAGGTGTGAAATGGAACCTTGATGCCTTGAGCAAACTGCCATGTTTGGCAGCCCCTAATAGCATGAAATTGTGTGTGAACATGTGGTTATTAATGATATATGTTAATGTTAAATTGTGGGCAGCAAGTGTAAGTGATATTGAAGTATGAATATGTTGAAGTATATGTGTAATATTAACATTGAAGTATGTTGAATTTGGGTGGATGTAAATATTAAAGTTTAATAGTGAATTGTGTGCATTGAGCACTTGATCATTCTACCCAGAATTATTGCTGAAATTGTGTACAATATATGTATGGAAGTGTTGTTGATTGAATATTGTAGTAATGAGGAGGAGAAGGAACATCAAATTGGGAGTGTATGTGCTTTGTGCAGGTTGTGTATTGGAGGCAGCACCTAATTTAGGCCATAAGTGCCAAACTGTGAACCCAATTGGTATGAGGCCAATATGGGGTGAAACTAGACGCCAAATAGGCCAACTTTCATGTAGAAATGTTCCCAAAATTCTGCCTAGAAACTGACCTTAAAAAGTGACCAAATCCGGATTAGTGCATTTAAGGCCTGAAAACAGACCATTTGGGCAGCAGTTAGTGTTTAGGCCATAACTCAGCCAAAACAGGTCCAATTGACCTGAAATTTTGACCATGAATAGCTAAGACCTATATCTACAAGTCTTATGAAGACACCAAAGCCCAGAAATGACCAGAACCAAGTCAAATGGCTTGCACAAGTTCGGGCACAAAAACTGCCGAACCAAAAGTGACCTAAAATTTGACCAAATTGTGCACTAAAAGTGCAATCTGTCCAGCTTTAGCAAATTGACCATATCGTGGTCTACACAAATCGGAATAACCTGAAATTTTGCCCCGCGTTCCATAAGACATAGAGCTACAATTTTGCTTGTTTGACCAGAAGCTAAAAACTAAAGTAAATAGGACTTTAAGCTAGACCAATCAAGCACACAAAAAATTGAGAATTTGACATTTTGCATACAATGATGCTTGAAGCATTTTGGCAATGAATGCCAACTTGTAAACATGGTAAATTGCACTATATTGGCAGCATATTGAGATATAAATTGTGACATATTGATGCTAGAAACAACTTGTCCATATTACCTAAAAAGGTCAACATATGCATTGACTTGTGAATTATACAATAGTTAGTAAACTCCAAAGATTGAAGAATTAAACAATTAATTTATAATGTGCCCTAGTTTGCCTAGTTGACTAGTATGGATAGGTTGGCATCCCAATAGGATTCTGACAACTGTTCTATAAATGGCTTCATGCCATATTGTGTTTTTACTGCTTATTATGCCGCACTGTGACTTTAATAGCCTACGGCTATACATATTGTGTATTTATTTTTGGTTTATCGCCATGTTAACTATATGGCTTTTTAGCCACGCTATTTGCACATCGGGAGACATTTTGTGACCGATGGTGTGACGGCCCATGGTACTAGGTACCCAGTGCCAGTATATCCGTTTATCCAGTCTGGTCAGTATATAGGCTACACGGGCAGTAATCCAAGTACTATTAAAAATTCAAATACATAAATCCAGTCTACTGACATACAGCACCACCAAAAATTCGTAAACACTTTATTTACTTTATTTTAGTGTATATTTCTTTATATTTGGCACCACTAAGCAAAATTGCTTAGCGTGTTGCTTTTGTAATGCGCAGGTATTGGAGATACAACTGGGGAGCCCAGCAGACCTACGACCGGGTGAGACATCAGATCTGCACAGGAGTCCAGAGTCATCTGCACTGCATTGCATACATGGTAGGACTTAGGATATCTTGTATTTTGTACTTTTGTTGTATATTTGAAATTCAGCCCTGTATTTTATAATTTTGTGAAAGCTCTAAGGTTTGTAATATTTTGTACATATTAAATAACATGGAAATTTTCTGTATATATTTAAATTATTATGGACTGTATTATGGAACTGTTTAATGACTGTAAAAGTCTATTGACTTTACTGAGAAATAGAGACTGTGAAATATTTGAGATTTTGATATCATAATATTAAACTATTTTCAATAGGTTTGGAAGGACAGTTTGTCCTAAATATTGACGGCACCTTGCCAAATTTTTATTATCGGTCTTGAAACACTGATTTTAACAAAGTATGACAATAGTATCAACATGATATGAATATTACATAAATGACTTCTTAAAATCAAATTGAGTTCAAGAAATGAGATAATCGCAGATTAGGTGTTCCGGCACGCCTTGTAGCATGCCTTGCTCGGCTATACTATAGACGGGTGAGGGGTGTTACAAGTAAACTCCACGTGCTTGTCATAAGCATCACTGGTTCGGCCTACTTATCATCTATAAGTGCCTATCATGTTTGTTATGTGGCATGAGACTCACCAATCCAACTTATTTATATCTCATATTAATACTTTGGAAAAAAAGATTATTACAATCTATCTGGATAAGTCATGTCCTTTGTGAAGTATCCTCGATTGTGAACCAAATTATGATACTTTATGCTAGAAATACTATCACTCATATTCTCAATAACTTAAGAATAGAATTTCTAACAAAATATCAATGGACATTTTAAATTACACATAAATAGATTATGTAAACAGAAAAGTGTAATTGCCTTTTATTAATAAAAATATGTACAAGATACATATAAAATGATATGCTCTAGGGCATACTACAAATAGGGTTAAATTATGAAATCTTAATTCTGGAATTGTCTATCTAAGAAGAATTCTCTTTAAGTTCTCAGATTTGTTTTCCTTTGTTTTTAGTAGTTATTCAACACTAGTTTAAATTTCATTCCCTTATAACTTTTGTTAGTTTAAATAGTTAAAATTGCTATCTAGATTAGTACTTATTCTTATAAATTCCTCATGGGAATGCTACTCTATTCATCACTTTATTACTTATTAGCGATTCATGCACTTGTGGGATTGTAAAACTAGCAAATAAGTTTTGGGCACCGTTACTAGAAAATTTAGAAATATTAAGTGATAGGTAATTTGGCTGATTTAAACATTTATTTTCATTATTTTAGATTAGTTAATTTGATTTTATCTTTTGTTTCTTTTTTCAGATTGTTAAATTCAGTTTATAACTATAACAACTAAACCTGAAGAAGAATTTCTTGAATTGGATCCTGAAATAAACAAGACTTTAAGAACCATCAGGAGAGAAAGGAGAAGCCAAGAGCCAACACTAGAACCTCAAATTCTTGAAACTCTAGTTATAGCAAACAACAACAATAGACTAAGACCCCTGAGGGACTATGGAGCTCTAACTATCCAAGGATTCTAATCTAGCATTACCAGGCCTACAGTTGAGGCCAACAATTTTGAACTCAAACTAGCATGGCTTCAAATGATTCAGCAAACCCAATTTAGAGACTTACCCATGAAAGATCCACATTATCACCCGCAATGCTTTCTTGCTTTTTGTGACACTTTTAAAATGAATGGATTCTCTAATCAAGCTACTAAACTCTGAGCGTTCCCATTCTCACTTCGAGATAAAGCAAGAAAGTGGCTACTTTCTCAACTAGCTGGAACATTCACCACCTGGGAGAATCTTTCACAAGCCTTCCTAGCAAGGTATTTTCCACCAGCGAAAACTACAAAATTGAGGCTAGAACTGAACACTTTTGGATAAAAAGAAGGAGAGTCACTCTATGACGCATGGGAGAGATATAAAGAACTTCAAAGGGAATGTCCAAACCATAGCATAGAAGATTGGCTCCTTATTCAAAATTTCTACAATGGATTGCTACCATCCATAAGGAGTTTAGTCGATTCAGCAACAGGAGGGGACCTCATGAAGAAAACAGTAACTAAAGCTTTGGAATTGATGGAAAAGGTTGCATATCATAACTTCGAGTGGTCAAATGAGAGGGGAGAAGATGTTCAGAGTTCCATAATATTTGGAAGGACTTGAAAGCAAGGAGAGTTGGTGATACACTTTTTATGGCTCGTGTAAACACAGTCCTGACCCTGTGCAACCTTCTGTCCAGGGAGAATTAAAGAAATCATAAGAAAGCCTCAGTACATATGTGACATCCTCATTTTAGGTAGTCCTATACATTCTACTGCTCCGGTGACTAATGTTTGTTCGAATAGCAAGAATGTCTAGAACTATATTTAAACTAGAGTGAGGAGTCATAAATAGTCTAAATAATGACTAAGAAAAATTTAGGAAAAATTTAAGAAATGAAATGCAAGAAGGTTAAATGAGCCGAAGCTCTGGCGATGGGTAACCTAATAAGAAGCGACTGTGAAGAATGTTGGCAACCCTAGACCTGTGGGGAACCCTAAGAAATAATAATTTGGGACTTAAGTCAAGGATTATTGAGGTTTAAATGACAATAAAAATACCAAGAAGAATACAAGAAAATTTAGTCAATCGGTATAAATAATAATAACTCGATAAATCTAACAATTGGCATTTTGGTCATTTCGCCTTCAGATGTTTTTTGACCAACATGTCCATTTATGTAAGTGAGGTTTTTGTCATAAAATATGAATAAATATTACTAAAAATTTAATTAAAAATGGGTAAAAGAAAGAAGAAAAAAAAAAGAAAGAATTAGAAATATAATGTAATTATGACCTAACCATGATGTCATGGTGACCTAATTAAAAAAATTATTTTAATTAACTTGTGGATAAATACATAAAAAGGAAACAAAAATCACAAAAAGCTAAAACAAGTCATCTTCCTCTTCCCACCCAAGTTGGCAAAATTCCTCTTCATAACTACCTTTCCACCATTTTCAATCTTTTAAGCTTAATTTCCATGCATTTCTCTCCATAATTCTCCTAACCATCAACATTAAACCTTGATGTTACACCTTGGTAAGAAGATTGGAAGTTAGAGGAAGCAAGGAAATTGAAGAATTGGAGGGTTAGAAATTTTATAAATAATGTTAGTGCAAGATTCCCACCTTCTCTCTTGTTTAATTATTATAAGCATGTTGAAATGAGTTTGTATGACATGAAATTGAAAGAAAATGATAAGTAATTGAAAGAACAAATTTTTGGCAGCCATGAGAAGAGTTGGGATTTGATGATTTTTTATTGAATTAAATTGTTTACAAGAGTTGTTGATGAGCATATGTGATAGATAAGTTGATTTGGTTTGTGTTTGCATGAAAACTGAGTATGGAAGTTAGGGTTTTTTACCTAATTTGGGAACTTTGAGTTTTGACTTGAAATTGATGTTATTGAGGCTGTTTGTTGACTATTTGAAGTTCCACGAATGTGAATTGAAGTTTGGGAGTTGGGTGGAATTGATATTGGGAGTACTGATTTTCTATGCAGGAATTTGGACCTTGAGTCCAGCGTGGTTTTTAGGCCATAAGTAGAGTTGCATTGCTCCAATTGGTGTGAGGCAAATTGGAGATGAAACCTAGGACAATTTGCCACATTTTTCATGTAGAGACCCTACCAAAAAATGAACACAAAGTGACCTAAATTTGACTTGAATATGGGTAACCAAAATCTAGACCTAGAAAAATGACCATATGAACAGTGATTGCTCAAATGGGCATAACATTCTGTAGAGAGGTTCAAATGACCTGATTCTTGAACCCATGGAAAGCTTTGACATAGTAGAACAACTTTTAGGAAGAATAGAAATCCAAATTCTGACTATAACCTAATTAAATTGCTAAGTAAAATTAACTCATTAAAACTGCTAGAACCAAAATTGCCCAGAAAATCCTGGACATTGATTAACCCTACCAACTTTGGCAAAAATGCATTAACTTGGTCCACAAAACTGAAATTGCAGTGAAACCAAAGCCAAAATTTCTATAACACCTAGAACTACAAATTTGGTATTTTCACCAAAACCCAAAACCTAATGCAACTTGGACAAATTGCTAGGATATATCAGCCATCCAAATCCTTAAATTGAACCAAATAGATACATGATCCTATAATAGTATTTAGATCATATCTCCCACTAGAAAACTCCAATTGGGATGAGCCCAACTGTTCTAGAAACATAAGAAATAGGGCTTTAACTTTGATTTAGGAACCTTCCTCAAATTGTGAGTGCAAGTACCTTAAAATGGGAACCAAAATGCTGACCTGACCCTGAAATCCTGAAGGTATAGGGTTTAGGACTCCAGGTCAGTTAATTGGCCATAACTTACTCTCCATAACTAAAAAAATTATGATTCTTGAACTTGATTGATCGTAAAACATAGGGTAACAACTCATATGAAGGATATTAGACCTAAAAATGACTGTAGCATGCCTAAATAATTAGACAAATTTAAACTCCAGAATCTGCCTAGTTTTGAAACCAGAAAAGGACAATGAACTAGTTTTGGCAATTTAACCATAACTTTCTCTAGAAAAATTCAATGGACATGATTCAAAATGATCTAAAAAGCTAATATGAAGGCCTAAAACTTTATTTTAGGGACCTGGACCCAATTCTAAGCCTAAGTGCTTGGGAATGTATGGCAAAGAAGATGGAAAATTCTTAAATCAGCAGACTCACAGGATTTAGCATCCAAAGCAGTCCTTAGTATTTGAGTATAATTAGAGTTTTAAAACTTTAAATGGAGTAATTCAAAAAGAAAACTAAAGTTAAAACATAGAGGAACAATTTCCATGAAGGAAGTACGGCCCAATGGACCATGCATCTTGGCCATATTGCTAGAGGAAATTAGGGTATAAAATCTGAAATCCATGAAATTTTCATCGACAACTTGAAATATGAATTGCAATCACCACAAATGAATTGTTGAATGTGTAAATGTTGTGAAAATGTCAATTGGGACTTATGTTCCCATTATGAGTAAAAATGAAATTAGGCGTTGTGTTTCCACTAGGAATAGAATTAAAATGCTATAAATATAAATAGAAAATATAATGAAATAATAAAACATATGAACACTTAATGGTAATAATGTGCTCATGTATTACCTAGATACGTGTGTCAGATTGGCATGGCAATAGGGGATTAATTTAGTAGTACTACTCAAGGCTTTATGTCTGTATTTATGGCTTTATGCTCGTATTTATGGCTTGTATGTCCGACTATTTGTTACCATGGCTTCTTAGCCATATTGATTGTATACTTGGTTGACAATCTACGTCCCATGTTATGATGGCCCGAGGCACCATGGTATCCAGTGCTAGTTATATTGATTGTATACGTGGTTGACGTTATGCGTCTCATGGTATAACATCTCGCAACACAAGTGTGTCCAATGCTAGTTTACCAGCTTATCCAGTTCAGTCAACCTGTCATAGGTTACTTGGGTAGTGAAATAAATTAAGAATATTAGAAATTAAATAAATGAGTAAGAAAGACCTCAAATGAGCTAGATTAGCTCTAAAAAATTTTATTTATTATGAAACTATCCAAAACACCTAGAAAGTATTGAGTGAAGTGATAAAAAAATTAGCAAAATAAATATAACCTAAATAAATATTACAAATGCATTTTCTATGATAATATGAATATAAATTCAATATTTTTATTGATTTTGTATATTGTATATTATTATTATAAACTTATGAACTAAGCGCTTTCAAAGAGGAACAAAAAGGATAAAAGATAGTTAATATAAGAAATTTCATATGAAATCAAAATAATTCTTGATTACACAAATATTGCTCTATTTTTTTATCTTTATTTGTATATATTTTTCCTTGTTATATTATTGCACCACTAAGCAGAAATGCTTAGCGCGATGGATTGTTTCCTCATGTAAATAGTGAAGATAAAGCCTAGTGGAGATTAGATTAGGATTTTAGAGTCTGGATCTGCAGAAGTGTCTAAGTTGTCACCTTCTCAGCAATGCATGTAGATAGGGCTCATATAGGTCATATTAATGTATTTTGTATATTATAAATATTCATGATGTTGTAATGTAAATTATGAATTGATGTAAATATTTTGTAAATCATGTAAATTAATGAAGTTTGAGAATTTTTATATATGAATTGAGCATGTATGGGTACATATGAATATGAGTTGCAAGAATTGAATGTGAGATGATGATGATGAGATTATGTATTATTTTATTGAAAATTGATATGACATTTTTTTTTCAGTGAATATGAAATTGAAGTGCATATATGATGCTTGAAATGATGAAATGATTATGGTGAATATGAATGAAATTATTGTTAAACTTCAAATAGGTGAATAGTGAATCACGCCAAACAGTAATTAAATAAGGGAAACTCCGTCGGTTTCTCCTTAGAATATAATTGATTTTAAAAATATAATGAGATAAAATGTCACACCCTACTCCCCTCTAAGATGTAACATGATCCCGTAGTACATCTAATGAATTACCGTACTTCGCCTACCGATAATCCATTAAATATACTACAAGGGATTTTAAAACAATTTTCATGAAATTTAAATCATTGATTAAAATCTGGTGTTACAAAAATTTTTTCAAAATTTTGGCAAAGTGCCGGTTGTATTTTGAGAAAACAGTTTCTCAAAACCTGCAAAGAGCACACTCCCATTATGTTTTCTCAAACACAACTTCAATAACTTCATTTGAACCCATAATTCAAATCTCGATAATCAAATCAATCTCCTCATAAAAGAAACATTTCATTGATTACAAGACTCAAAATTAATATTACAAAACTATTCAGATAAATGAAATCCCAAATTTACATTTACAATAATTTACATTTAATTACATACCAAAATATTTTACAAGAGTTTTTATACAACTGCTCAAATAATTTACATACATATTATTACATGCGTATATCAAAACCTATGTACATAAGTATACCTATGATATACCTGGAGCTGATCTGAATGTGTCTTCAAAGAAACTTACTCACTGCTCTATGCTCTTCTTACCTGTGACAGCATACAAAGCTATCACTGAGTGGTGAACTCAGTGGTGCACAACTATAATTTAAAACATAGTACAATATACATTGACAAAATTTACATCAAATAATTTGGAATTTTGAATACTCATCAAATTCCAAAACTCAAAATATTCATTGCCAATAATGTAAATCAGTTGTATAAAATGACTTTGATCACGAAATTCAATTTATCAAATCATAACTAACCATTTAAGGTAATTCTAACAAAATTAATTATACATAAATCATAATTAAAATCACAATTCTTTACTATTCAAAAAAACATTATGTATCTCAAAAATCATGTTGTATCTCAAAAACCATGATGTATCTCAAAAATCATTCTTTATCTAAAAAATCATGCTGTATCTCAAAAATCATTCTTTATCTCAAAAATCATTCTTTATCTCACTAACTATGCAAGACTAATCTGAAAGGGCCATATTCGAAGTGATTCTAACTCCCTATGGTCGGGGAGGTCGAATCATCGTGCAAAGTACACATCACAATAATGAATCTTCTGCAAGGGCCATAACGATAAAAAAACTTAGATCTAACCTCAAATCAGAGGAAAATCTAAGCCTGTGCACGTACCATGGTAATCAAAACACAACTAACTCCATTGTCTTCTCAACAAATGAGAGAGACGGGTAATAACCTAGTCAAGCATCTATAGTGAGATATAAAACAATATCACAATCCTTTTAGTGAGCATAAATCACAATATAATTCGATTCAAATTCAATTCCAATATCCAATAATTTTTATGCTCATCACAATTCAAATCATAAATTTGCATTTTTCCATGAAAATTACCATCACAATTCAAAACATGTTCAACATGTTCTACCACAATTTTCCAAAACATAATTTATTCAATCCATAACAATGCTTAATACTTGTGGAAATACCATTTCACAAAGCTAAATTCATACATACTATAACAATTTTCAATAATCATTGAATTAAATCCAATGCTTGTTAAACATAATACATAAGAAAAATATGTCATTTAATCATATGAAATATTCAAACAAAATTAGTTAAAAACTAGTTGTGCACAAACCTCTGATAACTGTCTCTTGGCTCTGACTCAGTGTTTCCTTCCCCTTCCCTGAGTCTTTGGTAATTGAAACACACAATTTGAAGTGTTTCAGTACTCATTTAAACTGTCTCTAAGAATAAAGCTTAATAATTAACTTATTGAATTCTATTATTTCCTTGGTCAACCTAAGATGTCAACCCTCGATGCAGTCTAGGTGAATTAGGTTTTAATGTTACCAATATGTCACATTTATAGCCTTTTAGTATTGGTACATGTTACCGAATTTATTTTCATGTATATTGCGTTTTATTGCAATTTGTCGGATCCTGGTATACTAATTTGACCTAGCCGGATGACCTAGCTCTCTCGGCTTTCGAGTTTCGGTCAAAACTACAAACTTGTAGATCTATGTCTTATTGCACGCGGGGCAAAATTTCAGATCATTCTGAGTTTACTAGACCAAGTTATGGTCATTTTACTATTGCTGGTTAGAATGTACCAAAATTGGTCACTTTAGGTTATTTTAGGTCATTTTAGGTTCGGCTAGTTTTTGGACCCGAACTTGTGCAAGCTGTTTGACTTGCTTATGATCATTTCTGGGCTTTGATGTCTTCATAAGACTTGTAGATATATGTCTTAACTATTCATGGTCAAAATTTCAGGTCAATTGAACCTGTTTTGAGTGAGTTATGGCGAAAATACTAACTGTTGCCCAAATGGTCAATTTTCAGGCCTTACTGGCACTAATCCGGATTTGGTCACTTTTCAAGTTACCTTACAAGCAGAATTTTGGTAAGCTTCCTTCATGAAAGTTGGAAAATTTTGTGCCTAGTTTCACTTCCAATTGGTTTCATACCAATTGGAGCCACACACTTAAGGTTCTAGGCCCAAAACATAAACTGCCCTATTGCATTTGTTCATTACTCATCAAAGGATACTTTCAACATTTACCAAACTACACATTCATGCCAATTCTGGTTTGTACCCTAACCTAAATACAATTTACAACATATTGTTGATCATTTTGGCAGCTTATAATCACATCAACATGCACCATATAGTGCAGAATTTTTCAAGCTCAATTACAACAATTCAATTACCTAACCTAGCTCATTTACATGTCCAACCTCACACCATCATACATATACCCAAACTGCTATAACAACTATCACAATTCAACATTAATATTCCATAAACCAAACATGAAATAACATCTTTATGGTTCACCAAACCAGGCAGTCGATTCATACATTACAGTCCATTAATTTTCAAGCTTCCAAATTCAAGTACACGTTCACATATACTAAGTATACATCACCCAAATTAATTCCTACACACATAACATTAAATCAACCCTTTAATCTACCATTTACAAGTAAGAATAAACTGTCCTCAAGGAGTTTCCATGGCTGCCAAAAATAAACATCTCCCTTAGAACATCAAACTCCAAAATTCTTTCCACAATTCAAGTACCCATAACATTCTTACTAACTTTAATAAAGCACTAACCAAAAATACAAACTTACCACTTTGGAAACTCTTCAAAATCTCTCCAAAACATGGTCTTCTTGCTGCCTATCTACTGCCTAAGTGGTGTAGAACAGTTTTTGTGAAGGAAGCTAGTGAAAAATATGGCTAAATCATGGTTGCATGGCTTGGTTAAGCTTTGGCCATGGAGTTTCTTCAATGGAGGCTCACGGCTGGTTCTTTAGCAAGGTGAAGAAGAAGATGCAATCTACCCAAATGAGGAGATAGTGGTCCACTTTGATGGGTGAGTGGAGCACTAAGCTTAATTTAATATTAGTTTAACCTTAACTTTCCTTATTCCCAAAATTAACTCCCCATTTTTGCTATTTACATTATGTACCATTAATTTAATTTTTCATTATATTTTCCAAGTGTAATATCATGTTTTTTTAATGGACATTTAGGTCAAAATACAACTCGGGATGCCAAATGACCACAATGCCCCTATTCGGGTTGCATTCCCGATTTTTCGGTAACACCGGATTTTGTCCGTTTTTCGATTTCTCACTTTTCTTTGTACTAATTAATTAATTTTTTTTTTTGATATTTCTAATAGTATTTATACTTCAATAGGTGTCTATTTAAGTCCTAAAAATATTTTCCAGGGTTCCCCGTGGTCCAGGGCTAGTTAACGGTCCACGCCGTGACTTTCCAGTGCGGTCACCCATCGCTAGGGTTCTCGGCTCGCTTAACTTGGTTACATTTCTTTGCTATTATTTTTCCTTTGTTTTTCTTGTATTTTATTTTCTTGTATTTCATTATTTTATGTCTCCTCACTCATATCTAAGTGTAGCTATAGGCATCCTAGCTGTTCGGACAACACTGGTCACTGGAATAGTAAAACGCACTACCTAACTTAGGGGTGTTATATAAAAATTATTAAAGGAATAAAGTAAGACAAGATGAGATGCTCCGGTACCGAGTGTAACATGCCTTGCTCGGTTACATTGTAGACAGGTAAGAGGTGTTACATTTATTATTATTAGAGCACAGTTTACGCGTTTCTGGACCTAGATAGTGTGACATCCATACTTTAGGTAGTTCGTACGTTCTACTATTCTGGTGACCAATGTCTATCCGGACAGCCAGAATGTCTGGAACTATATTTAAGCTAGAGTAAGGAGTCATAAATGACTCAAATAATAACAAGAAAAATTAAGGAAAAATGAAAGAAATAAAATGGAGATACGTTAAATGAGCCGAAGCTCCAGCGATGGATAATCCTAACGGGAAGCGACTGCGAAGATAGTTAGCAACCCTAGGCCCGTAGGGAACCCTGTGAAATAATTTTTAGGACTCTGATGAAGAGTTATTCAGGCTTAAATGATAACAGAATGCCAAGAAAATGCTAAGAAAAATTTTGTAAATCGGTGCAGACATTTTAACTCGATAAGCACAATGAAGGGCATTTTGGTCATTTCACCTTTAGAGATGATTTTTGACCAACTTGTCCATTTAAGTAAGTGAGATTTATGTCTAAAAATATGAATAAATATTTCTAAAAATTTAATTAAAAATGATAAAAGAAAGAAGAAAAGAAAATAAAATCAAATGAAAATTTAAAATCTAATTTTGACATAAGTATGATGCAATTTAAAATGTGTAACCTGTCACACCCCACTCCTCCGTAAGATGTAACATAATCCCGTAGTATACCTAATGAATTACCGTACTTCTCCTACCGGTAACCCATTAAATATGCTACAAAAGATTTTAAAACAATTCTCGATAAATTTAAATCATCGATTAAAATATGGTGTTATAAAAATTTTTCAAAATTTCGGTAAAGTGCCAACTGTATTTTGAGAAAACAGTTCTTCAAACCTGAAAAGGAAAACACTCCCAATATGTTTTCTCAAATACAACTCCAATAACTTCATTTTAACTCACAATTCAAATCTCAATAATCAATTCAATTCATTTTCAAACCAATCTCATCATAAAGAACATTTCATTGATTACAAGACTCAATATTTATATCACAATAATTTACATTTAATTACATACCAAAATATATTATAAAAGTTTTTATACAACTGCTCAAATAATTTACATACATATTATTATATGCATACATCAAAACCTGTGTATATGGGTATACCTATGATACACCTGGAGCTGATATGAATGTGTCTTCAAAGAAGCTTACTCAACTACTCTATGCTCTTTTCACCTGCGGCAGCATACAAAGCTATCGCTGAGTGGTGAACTCAATGGTGCACTACTATAATTTGAAACATAGTACAATATACCTTAACAAAAATTACAGCAAATAATTTGAAAATCTGGATACTTATCAAATTCTAAAACTCAAAATATTCATTGCCAATAATATAAATCATTTGTATAAAATGACTTTGATCACGAAATTCAATTTATCAAATCATAACTAACCATTTAAGGTAATTTCAATAATTTATTGGAAATAAAGATTAATTCCAATAAAATCAATTATACATAAATCCCATTTGAAATCGAAATTCTTTACTATTCAATAACCATTCTTTATCTCGAAAACCATTCTTTATCTCGGAAGCCATTCTTTATCTAAAAAACCATTCTTCATCTCAAAAGCCATTCTTTATCTCAAAAACCATTCTTTATCTCACTAATTATGCAAGACTAATCCGAAAGGGCCATCTTTGAGGTGATTCTAACTCCCTATGGTCGAGGAGGTCAGATCATCGTGCATAGTATACATCACAATAATGAATCTTCCGAAAGGGCCATAACATAAAACTTAAATCTAACCTCTAATAAGAGGAGAATCTAAGCCTATGCACGTACCATGGTAATCAAAACACAACTAACTCCATTGTCTTCTCAACAAATGAGAAAGACGGGCAATAACCTAGTCAAGCATCTATAGTGATATATAAAATAATATCACAATCCTTTTAGCGAGCATAAATCACAATACAATTCAATTCAAAGTCAATTCCAATATCCAATAATTTTTATGCTCATCACAATTCAAATCATAAATTCGCAATTTTCCATGCAAATTGCCCATCACAATTCAAAAAATGTTCTATCACAATTTTCTAAAATATAATTTATTCAATCCATAACAATGCTTAATACTTGTCGAAATACCATTTAACAAAGCCAAATTCATACATATTATAACAATTTCAATAATCATTGAATTAAATCCAATGCTTGTTAAACATAATACATAAGAAAAATATTTCATTTAATCATATGAAATATTTAGAACAAAATCAGTTAAAAACTAATTGTGCACATACCTGATTTGAGTCACCCCTAGGCCTTTACTCAATGTTCCTTATGCTTCCCAATATCCTTTTCATCTAAAACACACAATTTAAAGTATTTCAGTACTCAGTTAAATTGTTTCTAACAATAAAATCCAATATCTAAATTTTCTTGGTACTATTCCCTTCAATTCATTTCATTGGTCAACCTATAATATTGACTCTTTATGCACTCTAAGTGAGTCAATTCTAATGTTACCAATATGTCACATTTTATAGCCTTTTAGTTTTGGTATATGTTACCAATTTCATTTCCAAGTGTATTGCATTTTATTGCAATTTATCGGATTTCAGTGTACTATTTTGACCTAGCTGGACGACCTAGTTTCCTCAGTTTTTGGGTTCGGTCCAAACTACAAACTTGTAGGTCTATGTCTTATTGCACGCAGGGCAAAATTTCAGGTCATTCTGAGTTGTATAGACAAAGATATGGTCAATTTACTAATGCTAGATAGAATGCACTAAAATAGTAGGCTTATATCATTTATAGGTCATTTTCACTTTGGCTAGTTCTGGTACCCGAAATTGTGCAAGCTATTTGGCTTGGTTCTGGCCATTTTTACGCTTTGGTGTCTTCATAAGAATTGTAGATCTATGTCTAAACTATTCATGGTAAAAACTTTAGGTCAATTGGACTTGTTTTGAGTGAGTTATGGTCATGCTAATAGCTACTGTTCATATAGTCAAAAATTCTGGCCTGCACTTACCTATTTTGGATTTGGTCAATTCTTATGTCACTTTGTGGACAGATTTTAGGTAGGCTTCCTTCATGAAAGTTGGCACATTTTGTGCCTAGTTTCACCTCCAATTGGTCTCATATCAATTGAAGTCACACACTTAAGGTTTTAAGCTAAAACATACACTTCCCTGCTACACATTCTTCATCACATACCAATTACACATTCTATACTTACCAAGCTAACCCTTTCATGCCAATTCTAGTTTGTACCATACCATAAACATGCTTAACAACACATTTTGGTCATTTTGGATAGCTTGTAACCATTCTCAATATACACACTATAACACAGAATTTTTTCAAAGTCCATTTACACAATTTAACTACATGAACATTCCCCATTTACATATCCAATTCCAAACTATTATATACATATACATGCTGCCACCATAACCAACATAATTCAATAAACCAAACCATGAAACAACACATTTCAACTACACTTTAAAAGTTGTCGAATTACACATCTGCTTCAAATGGCTTTCAAGCATCTAAAACCAAGTGCACTATCACACATACACTTAGCATAAATTATCTAAATTATTTCTATACACATAAACACCTATACCAACATCTTAAACAACCATTTACAAGTGAAAACAAACAACAAATAGTAAGTTTCCATGGCTGCCGAAATGGTGTACCACCATTACTCCATCAAAATTCAAAATTTCTTCCACAAAATAACTCCCTACAACATCCACTCAAAGTTTAATGAAGCAAGATTGAAAAATACACATTTACCTCTTTTGGACTTCTTCAAAACTCTACCAAAACTTTCCTTTATTGCTCCCAAAATGTTGCCCAAGCTGTATAGAACAACTTTAGTGAAGAAACCTATAAGAACTATGTAACACCCCTCACCCGACTACAGTGTAGCCGAGCAAGGCGTGCTACATTCGGTGCTGGAGCACCCTAACTTACCTTACTTCATTTCTTTAAAAATTTTGGTCTCGTTATATTTAATATCGATTATTTTTTGATGGAGAAACTAACAGAATTTCCCCTATTTTATTATCGTTTGACGTGTTTTACTATTCACCTGTTTGAAAATTTCAATAATATTTTACAATAAAAATCACAGCAATTATTTTCATAACCATCTCATAATTCACATCTCATTCATATATCTCAATTTTATATTCATTTCCATGCATTATCTATATATTTCAAATCTGTCTTCAAATCCATACAATCTCATTCATGCTCAAATCACATAAGTAAAATTTTCAAATTTCATTAATTTACATAATTTCATAATTTACATGATATATAAATTAATTACATATGAAAAAGCTAATTTATTAATTTACATCACATTCCTATTAAGTACCTGTTCATAATATACATTACAATACAATATCTAAGCATTTTATACAAAATATAAAATATAATCTATATGGGCCCTATCTAAATGCATTGCTGAGGAGGTGACAATCTTAAATACTTCAGACACTTCTGCAGATCAGAACTCCCAAAATTCCCTGTCAAACGTCCATTGGGTTCTAGCTTCATTACCTGCGCGAAAGAAACAATTCCATCGCGCTAAGCATTGCTGCTTAGTGGTGCAATAATACAACAAGGAAATAATATACAAATAAAGATAGAAATAAAAAATAATTCAAATAATTAAGATTTGTTTATACTTCACATGCGGTTTCTAAAATTTAATAAGTTTTATCATAATTTAGTCTTCTTTGGAAGTGTTTATTTCGCCAATGTACAGTAATAATGTACATAGAAAAATGATCTAAAAATAATAAATTTATGCTTATATTATTATGTAAGTCACATTTGCAATATTTATGTATGCTATAATTTTCTTTGCTAATCTTTTAGCATTTTCTCAATACTTTATAGGTTGTCTCAGTTTATCGCATAATAAGTAAATTTTAATATCGGTCCAATTCATTTTGATTCTTTCTAATAAATAACTATTCTAATTTATTTTAGGTCATCTTACTCATTTATTTTATTTAATTTCTAATATTTTTAATTAGTAATATTCTTAACTTATTTTAATAAATTTCACTGCCCAAGTAACCTATGACAGGCTGACTAAACTGGATAACGGGTCGTTAGCACTGGACACCGCGGTGCCTCGGGCCGTCATACCATATGACGCAGAATGTCAACCACGTATGCATTCAGTATGGCTAAAAAGCCATGATATCACATAATCGGGCATAAAAGCCATGAATACGGGCATAAAAGCCATGAATACGGGCATAAAGCCATGAATGTAGGCATAAAGCCTTTCGCAGTACTGCTAAAACAATACCCTATTGGCATGCCAAACTATCCAATCTGACACACATGTCTAGGCAATACAAGGGCACATAATATTATTAAATATTAATATATTGTGTTTTATGACTTTATTATTTCATGATAAATTTCATAATTTATACATTCATCATAATATTCATACATTCCTTACATCATTCATATTGATCACAATTCACAACAATGGTGTTCATATACCATTGTACTCAAAATATTTTTCCTTTCTCTTATAAAGAAAACTAATGTTCCATTCATATTTTCATGTGATTCATTTATTCATTACAATATTTATATGAATTCATAACTCATACAAGGTGTTATTATCTTATTTGTAATGGAAACATAAATCCTAATGTAAACCTCATCCCATTTATACTCAACAATCCATCTAGGTTAATGTCATTTCATATTCAAGTGGTATTACTTATGTTTTATTAGACCTACTAGTAATGGGAATAAATCTTAACTATATACTCACATAACTTAAATGTTCATTAAGTCATTTAGGTTAATTACTATTTCTATTCCAAGTAATCCATGAATGTTTCATGGATTTCAAATTTCATACCTTAATTTCCTCTACCAATTTAGTTATTATACGTTGTGTCTTTGTATTACTATTTACATTACTATTCACTCAAATTGTTGACCTTTTAAGACATAATAAATTTATTAAACCTAAGTTCTCTAAGGTACCACATTTTGCATTCAAAATTTGTTGGTATTGGTTGCCAATACCATTTCCAAGCTTAATGTTAATTGGGCAGAATTTTCAGTTTTCATGCCTTGTATTTACTGTTCCATTGGTCAATTTTGCATTGGGAATTTGATAAAATAATCAACATGAAAGTTGTTCCTTATTTTGTCTAGTTGAATTTCTTTTTTTGAATCACTCCATTTGGAGTTTTGTAGCTCAAGTTATGGTCATTTTACCATAACTGGCCGGAGTGACCTGTACCCAGATTTTCTGGGCAATTTGGTTCTGCCAGATTTGGTGACCTAAGTTTGGTTGGCAATTTGACTGGGTTAAGGTCAGAATTTGGATTTGTGTTCTTCATGAAAGTTGTTGGTCTCTATCTCAGCTTGTTGCTGGTAAAATTTCAGGTCAATTGGACCTTTCTACACTGAGTTATGGCCAAATGACCAAACATTATTCATTTGCTCATTTTGCCCAGGCAGACTGCAGGTCACCCGGTTTAGGGCAAACTTTTGGTCTACTTGGTTTGGCTTTCTGGGTATGGGTTCTTCATCAAAATTGTACCATTATTGTCTACTTTCATGTACAATTGGTCTTGTACCAATTGAACCTGTAAAATTCAAGTTATGGCTGTCCAAACCTGCTGGACTCATGCCTAGTGCTGCAGGTCACCAAGGGCAGCATACATAACCTCAATTCTCTTGGCACCATTCACTCAATTTCCTACTCAAATATGACCACATGGTCACTAACTGACCATTACAACCTCTTTTTACCAATACTTAAACAAAATCCAAATTTTGGTGCCCAAACCCTAACTCTAACAATTTCAATTCTCTATATACATACAATCTATGAATTAAAACACCAAAATCATGTTTAATGGCAGCCATACATAACTATTATGCAATCAAATTGTTGAAACCCTAGGTACCCTAAGTCTGCCAAAATTTCATGGGGCAAGTTCATGCATCTTTAATTCATTTTTCATCAAATTTTCAACTTAACTTAAATTCATGCTTAGAAAAGAATGGAAGCAAGAAAATTAGCACTAACCTCTTGGATGAATTTTTACCCTTCACTTTCCTTCACTTTCTCCTCTTCTAATGGCTGCCCAAGTTTAGCTCTAGTGGTAAGGGAAATTTTTTGTGAAGAGAGGGTGAGGTTGTATGGTGTAGTTGGCTAAGGAATCAAGCTCATTTGGAGCTTTAATGGTGGTTTTCCTCTCTTTTTTTTTCTTTGGTGTGGGAATAAGAAGAAGGGGCTGCTGGAATTGTTTCATTTTTATCTCATTTTAATCCCTTTTAATTTGCTTGTCAAGTTGTGATTGGGTGGGGGCATGTTAATGACATCATGTGATGTCATAATTCCCAATTTCTTTCATTTTTCTTTTCTTTTCTTTTCTACTCATTTTCTATTCAATTTTTAACAATATTTATTCATATTTTAGATCATAATAATTATTTACTTAACTGGACAAGTCGGTCAAAAATCGTCTCTGAAGGCGAAATGACCAAAATGCCCTCCGTTTGGCTTAACGGGCCAAAATTGTCTGTACCAATTGAAAAATTTTTCTAAACCTTTTCTTGGCATTCTAATGCCATAGAAACCTCAATGACTCTTCTCTGAAGTCCCAAAAATTATTTTATGAATTTTCTCCCCAGTCTAGGGCACCTAGTTGCGAGAACCGCAACTTCCTACTGGGTTACCCATCGCTAGGGCACTGGCTCATTTAACTTGATTGTATTTTATTTCTAAAATTTCTCCTAAATTTTTCTTATTAATATTTGAGTTATTTATTACTCCTCACTCTAGCCTAAATATTTTTTCAGACGTTCTAGCTGTCCGGACCGACACCGGTCACCGGAACAGTAGAATGTACGTTATTGCTACAGTGAGGGCGTTACAATTTGCTCATTGAATAGTAAAACACGTCAAACGATAATAAAATAGGGGAAATTCCGTTAGTTTCTCCATTGAAAAATAATCGATATTAAATATAACGAGAACAAAATTTTTAAAGAAATAAAGTAAGGTAAGTTAGGGTGCTCCAGCACCGAATGTAGCACGCCTTGCTCGGCTACACTGTAGTCCGGTGAGGGGTGTTACATTTATTGGTATCAAAGCGCAGTTTAGGCGTTCCTAGGCATAAATAGATAGAATAAGATTGTGTGCATGACATGCATTGCATTCATATGAGTCGAGGTGACACTAATGCAGATCTATTTTCTTGGTCATTTTAGGTTAAGGTATGGACTCAGAATCGCAGAGGGCAGTAGAAGAAGAAGTAGTAAGCCGTATCCTGACTGGGAGTGATATTGGAAATCAGGGAGATCCTGCTCCACCATTGCAAGAGTTGCCTGTACAACCCCAACAGACCTTGTTTGAGCAGATGATGGATTCTTTCGACAGATGACTGGGGTTATTCCACCACTGTCTCCGCAGAAATCACTTCTAAGAAAAATTAGGAAGTATGGAGCTGTAGATTTCAATGGTAAAAAGGAAGACGATTCTTCAGCGGCTGAGTATTGGTTAGAAAGGACTGAAAGAGCTTTGCAGCAGCTCCATTGCATACCAGAACAGAGTTTGGAGTGTGTAGTTTCATTATTATAAGAAGCTGCATATCGGTGGTGGGATGTCATAACCAAGGTAGTGCCACCAGCTGACGTAACCTGGGAATTCTTTCTGATAGAGTTCAGAAAGAAATATATTATATGTGTTCATGAAGAGGAACAGAAGAGGAGTGGTGATCAACAAAAGAGAAAATTTGGACAGTCTAGTAATAAGAGGCCGAGAGAACAGTTAAGTCAGACATCTGATCAAAGTAGGAGATCTAGACCCAGGCCTATACACAGAAGAGATCAACCAGAAATACTAGTAGTGAGTGCGCCAAGACTAGCAAGAAAATGTGGTCATTGTAACAAGTGGCATAGAGGTGAATGTAGGGGATTGACTGGAGTCTGTTATAGATGTGGGGCCATAGACCATCGTCTGAAAGATTGTCCTAAGAGGAATTTAACACGGACCCAAACAGAGGTCGTGGAAGGACCAAGTACAATAGTAACACCACTTCCAAATGTCACCCAAGCCGGGGAGGAGCAAGAAGCCCCAGATGTGAATTTGAGGTAAAGTATTTCCTTTATGATATGCCTAAGTGTATAATGATAGATTAAAAAAAACTAAATAGTACCATATATATAAAAGAAGTATACAGAGGGAGCAATACAAAGGTAAAAGAATTATCTCAGAATCCAAAACACCTAGTAAATTTCGAGGACGAAATTTAAATTAGAGGGGAAGAATTGTAACACCCTTACTGTAGCAATTACGTACATTCTACTGTTCCGGTGACCGGTGTCGGTCCGGACAGCTAGAACGTCTGAAAAAATATTTAGGCTAGAGTGAGGAGTAATAAATAACTCAAATACTAATAAGAAAAATTTAGGAGAAATTTTAGAAATAAAATACAATCAAGTTAAATGAGCCAGTGCCCTAGCGATGGGTAACCCAGTAGGAAGTTGCGGTTCTCGCAACTAGGTGCCCTAGACTGGGGAGAAAATTCATAAAATAATTTTTGGGACTTCAGAGAAGAGTCATTGAGGTTTCTATGGCATTAGAATGCCAAGAAAAGGTTTAGAAAAATTTTTCAATCGGTACAGACAATTTTGGCCCGTTAAGCCAAACGGAGGGTATTTTGGTCATTTCGCCTTCAGAGACGATTTTTGACCGACTTGTCCAATTAAGTAAATAATTATTATGATCTAAAATATGAATAAATATTGTTAAAAATTGAATAGAAAATGAGTAGAAAAGAAAAGAAAAGAAAAATGAAAGAAATTGGGAATTATGACATCACATGATGTCATTAACATGCCCCCACCCAATCACAACTTGACAAGCAAATTAAAAGGGATTAAAATGAGATAAAAATGAAACAATTCCAGCAGACCCTTCTTCTTATTCCCGCACCAAAGAAAAAAAAGAGAGGAAAACCACCATTAAAGCTCCAAATGAGCTTGATTCCTTAGCCAACTACACCATACAACCTCACCCTCTCTTCACAAAAAATTTCCCTTACCACTAGAGCTAAACTTGGGCAGCCATTAGAAGAGGAGAAAGTGAAGGAAAGTGAAGGGTAAAAATTCATCCAAGAGGTTAGTGCTAATTTTCTTGCTTCCATTCTTTTCTAAGCATGAATTTAAGTTGAGTTAAGTTGAAAATTTGATGAAAAATGAATTAAAGATGCATGAACTTGCCCCATGAAATTTTGGCAGACTTAGGGTACCTAGGGTTTCAACAATTTGATTGCATAATAGTTATGTATGGCTGCCATTAAACATGATTTTGGTGTTTTAATTCATAGATTGTATGTATATAGAGAATTGAAATTGTTAGAGTTAGGGTTTGGGCACCAAAATTTGGATTTTGTTTAAGTATTGGTAAAAAGAGGTTGTAATGGTCAGTTAGTGACCATGTGGTCATATTTGAGTAGGAAATTGAGTGAATGGTGCCAAGAGAATTGAGGTTATGTATGCTGCCCTTGGTGACCTGCAGGACTGGGCATGAGTCCAGCAGGTTTGGACAGCCATAACTTGAATTTTACAGTTCAATTGGTACAAGACCAATTGTACATGAAAGTAGACACATAATGGCACAACTTTGATGAAGAAACCATACCCAGAAAACCAAACCAAGTAGACCAAAAGTTTGCCCTAAACCGGGTGACCTGCAGTCTGCCTGGGCAAAATGACCAAATGAACAGTGTTTGGTCATTTGGCCATAACTCAGTGTAGAAAGGTCCAATTGACCTGAAATTTTACCAGCAACAAGCTGAGATAGAGACCAACAACTTTCATGAAGAACACAAATCCAAATTCTGAACTTAACCCAGTCAAATTGCCAACCAAACTTAGGTCACCAAATCTGGCAAAACCAAATTGCCCAGAAAATCTGGGTACAGGTCACTCCGGCCAGTTATGGTAAAATGACCATAACTTGAGCTACAAAACTCCAAATGGAGTGATTCAAAAAAAGAAATTCAACTAGACAAAATAAGGAACAACTTTCATGTTGATTATTTTACCAAATTCCCAATGCAAAATTGACCAATGGAACAGTAAATACAAGGCATGAAAACTGAAAATTCTGCCCAATTAACATTAAGCTTGGAAATGGTATTGGCAACCAATACCAACAAATTTTGAATGCAAAATGTGGTACCTTAGAGAACTTAGGTTCAATAAATTTATTATGTCTTAAAAGGTCAACAATTTGAGTGAATAGTAATGTAAATAGTAATACAAAGACACAACGTATAATAACTAAATTGTTAGAGGAAATTAAGGTATGAAATTTGAAATCCATGAAACATTCATGGATTACTTGGAATAGAAATAGTAATTAACCTAAATGACTTAATGAACATTTAAGTTATGTGAGTATATAGTTAAGATTTATTCCCATTACTAGTAGGTCTAATAAAACATAAGTAATACCACTTGAATATGAAATGACATTAACCTAGATGGATTGTTGAGTATAAATGGGATGAGGTTTACATTAGGATTTATGTTTCCATTACAAATAAGATAATAACACCTTGTATGAGTTATGAATTCATATAAATATTGTAATGAATAAATGAATCACATGAAAATATGAATGGAACATTAGTTTTTTTTATAAGAGAAAGGAAAAATATTTTGAGTACAATGGTATATGAACACCATTGTTGTGAATTGTGATCAATATGAATGATGTAAGGAATGTATGAATATTATGATGAATGTATAAATTATGAAATTTATCATGAAATAATAAAGTCATAAAACACAATATATTAATATTTAATGATATTATGTGCCCTTGTATTGCCTAGACATGTGTGTCAGATTGGATAGTTTGGCATGCCAATAGGGTATTGTTTTAGCAGTACTGCGAAAGGCTTTATGCCTACATTCATGGCTTTATGCCCGTATTCATGGCTTTTATGCCCGTATTCATGGCTTTTATGCCCGATTATGTGATATCATGTCTTTTTAGCCATACTGACTGCATACGTGGTTGACGTTCTGCGTCACATGGTATGACGGCCCGAGGCACCGCGGTGTCCAGTGCTAACGACCCGTTATCCAGTTTAGTCAGCCTATCATAGGTTACTTGGGCAGTGAAATTTATTAAAATAAGTTAAGAATATTACTAATTAAAAATATTAGAAATTAAATAAAATAAATGAGTAAGATGACCTAAAATAAATTAGAATAGTTATTTATTAGACAGAATCAAAATGAATTGGACCGATATTAAAATTTACTTATTATGAGATAAACTGAGACAACCTATAAAGTATTGAGAAAATGCTAAAAGATTAGCAAAGAAAATTATAGCATACATAAATATTGCAAATGTGACTTACATAATAATATAAGCATAAATTTATTATTTTTAGATCATTTTTATATGTACATTATTACTGTACATTGGCGAAATAAACACTTCCAAAGAAGACTAAATTATGATAAAACTTATTAAATTTTAGAAACCGCATGTGAAGTATAAACAAATCTTAATTATTTGAATTATGTTTTATTTCTATCTTTATTTGTATATTATTTCCTTGTTGTATTATTGCACCACTAAGTAGCAATGCTTAGCGCGATGGAATTGTTTCTTTCGCGCAGGTAATGAAGCTAGAACCCAATGGACGTTTGACTGGGAATTTTGGGAGTTCTGATCTGCAGAAGTGTCTGAAGTATTTAAGATTATCACCTCCTCAGCAATGCATTTAGATAGGGCCCATATAGATTATATTTTATATTTTGTATAAAATGCTTAGATATTGTATTGTAATGTATATTATGAACAGGTACTTAATAGGAATGTGATGTAAATTAATAAATTAGCTTTTTCATATGTAATTAATTTATATATCATGTAAATTATGAAATTATGTAAATTAATGAAATTTGAAAATTTTACTTATGTGATTTGAGCATGAATGAGATTGTATGGATTTGAAGACAGATTTGAAATATATAGATAATGCATGGAAATGAATATAAAATTGAGATATATGAATGAGAAGTGAATTATGAGATGGTTATGAAAATAATTGCTGTGATTTTTATTGTAAAATATTATTGAAATTTTCAAACAGGTGAATAGTAAAACACGTCAAACGATAATAAAATAGGGGAAATTCCGTTAGTTTCTCCATCGAAAAATAATCGATATTAAATATAATGAGAACAAAATTTTTAAAGAAATAAAGTAAGGTAAGTTAGGGTGCTCCAGCACCGAATGTAGCACGCCTTGCTCGTCTACACTGTAGTCCGGTGAGGGGTGTTACAAACTAATGGCTTGATGATGGTGGATTATCCTTTGCATGGTGGACGGCCATGGAAGACTTGGAGAAAGCTTGGTTTTGGCAATGGAGAGAGTTTGAGGAAGAAAATGGCTGTTTAGTGGAGGTGGCTGTCCAAAGCTTGGATATGTGTCACTTATATCATGTTAGTGGAGCACTAAGTGATTAAAAAATATAATCAAATGTTAAACTTTCATTTATCCAACATTACACCCATAATTTTCCTTATTTATATTATAGACCACCATTTTAATTTTCATAGTATTTTCAAATTTTAATATCATTTATTTTTAATGTACATTTAGGTCAAAATGCAGCTCGGGGTGTCAATTGACCACAATGCCCCTATTCGAGTTGCTTTTCGGCTTTTTCGGTAACACCAATTTTTGTCGGTTTCTCGATTTTTTGTTTTTCTTTGTACTAATTATTTAATTTTTCTTTGACATTTCTAATATAATTTATTTTTCAATAGATCTTTATTTAAGTCCCAAAAATATTTTCTAGGATTCCCCGTGGTCCAAGGCTAGTCCATGGCCCACGCCGCAACTTCCCAATACGGTCACCCATCGGTACGATTTTGTCCGTTTAGCTTAGTTCCATTTTCTCTCTTTTATTTTTCTTGTATTTTCCTCTATTTTATTTCAATACCTTATATCTCCACACTAATATTTAAATATAATTCCTAGCATCCTAGCTGTCCGGATAGACACTGGTCATCGGAACAGTAGAACGCACTACCGAATATAGGGGTGTTACATATCCAATCAAAATTAGACAAGCCTACTATTAAGAGATAAAAGGAAATTAGATAAAACAAAAATCAAAACTCATCTTCTTCCATCCCACCCAAGTTGGCCGAACCATGGATGCTCTCTCTCTTCCTCCATTTTATTTCTTTTCCAAGCTTGATTCCCTTAATAAACTTCCATAAAAACCCTAGTATCCAACACAAAAACTTCATTTTTGATCTTGTTAGAGTGTTTAGTGGCAAAAATAAGAGGAAAAGTTGAAGAATTTGAGGGCTTGGGATCTTGCTATAAGAGGTTAGTGCTAATTCTTACCTCTCTCTCTCTTTATTCTATGCTAGGGACTTAAATTGAGTTAGAAACTGTAAGAAAAACAAAATAAAATACACATGTATGAACACCATGAATTTTGGCAACCATGGGAAGAGATTGGAATTTGTTGATTTGTTTGAATTAAATTGCTTAGAAGTGGTTTGTGATGAGTATATTTGAGTTAGGTGTTGATTGGTATGTGTTGGATGTAATTATGGATTGTAAGGGTTAAGGTTTATTAATAAATTGGGGATTTTGTTCTTTGATGATTAATTAGAGTTCTAATGGTCAATTAGTGACCATTTGATATAATTTAACCTTAAAATGGAAGTGATTGTGGCATTGAATTAGGAATTGGATGTGTGCTACCCTTTTTGCTAAAAATTCTAGACTTTGAGTCCAGTGGGTTTGGGTAGCCATAAGTTGACTTATATAGCTTCAATTGGCATAAGGCCAATTGGAGGTGAAGTTAGGGATACAATGCCACATTTTTCATGAACAGACCCTGCCCAGAAAACCAACCTAACGTGACCTAAAAATTGCCTAAGGTAACCAAAATCTGGACCTAGAAAAATAACCATAAGAACAGTGATTATTCAAATGGCCATAACATTGTGTAAAGAGGTCCAAATGACCTAATTATTGAACCCATAGAAATCTTAGACATATTAGAACAATTTTCATGAAGAACAGAAACCCAAATTCTGACCATAACCTAATCAAATTGCCAACGAAATTTAGCTCATCAAAACTGCCAGACCCAAAATTGCCTAGAAATTCTGGACATTGGCTAATCAAGCCAGTTATGGTAAAAATGTCATAACTTGAGCTAAAAAACTCCAAATGGAGTGATTCAAAAAGGTAATTATAGTAGAGACATTAAGGAACAACTTTGCTGAAGAAAGTTTAGCCAAAATCCCATTGTAGAATGGTCCAATGGAACAGTAAACATAGGTGACAAAATCTGGAAATTTAGAAACAATCATAGGGAGCCTTAAATTGTAATTGGCAACAAAGGCCAACAAATTTAAAGCCCAAAATGTGGTATTATTATAAAATTATAATTTGTAATCCTATTATTTATTAAATAGTCAAAATTCATATGAATAGTAATGTGAATAGTAAATATAATGACACAAAATGCATGAACTAAATTGCTAGAGGAAATTAAGATATGAAATTTGGAATCCATGAAATGTTCATGGATTACTTGGAATAGAAATAGTAATTCACCTAAATGACTTAATGAACACTTCAATTATGTGAATAGGTAGTTAGAATTAGTATTCCCATCACTAGTAGACCTCATAAGACATAAGTAATACATTTTAAAATATGAAATGAAATTCACCTAAATGGATTGTTAAGTATAAATGAGATGAAGTTAACATTAGGACTTATGTTTCTATTACAAATAAGATAATAACATCTTGTACAATAAATGGTACATGAGAGAAATTAAAGTGAATCATAAATACTAAGTAAAATAATTCTTTAATTATGAATTGATATAAATACTATAATAAATAAATGAATCACATGAATGTGTGAATGGGACATTAGTTCTCATCATGAGAGAAAGGAAGAATGTTTTGAGTATAATGGATTGTGAAAATAATTGATGTGAATTTTGATCAATATAGATCATATAATGAATGTATTTGGAAATTATGCTTCTATCATAACTAGAATTAAAATACTATAAAATATAAATAGAAAATATAATGAAATAATAAAATATATGAACATTTAATGGTACTAATGTGCCTATATATTGCCTAGACATGTGTGTCAGATTGGATAGATTGGCATGCCAATAGGGGATTGTTTGAACAGTACTACATAAGGCTTTATGCCTGTATTTATGGCTTTATGTCCACATTCATAGCTTTTTAGCCATATTGATTGCATACGTGGTTAATGTTTTGCATTTTTCACGTCCCATGGTATGACGGGCAGAGGCACTATAATGCCCTGTGTTAGCTATATTGATTGGATATGTGGTTGACGTTTTGTGTCCCATGGTATGATAGCTCGAGACACTATAGTGTCCAGTGCCAAGGACCCGCTTATCCAGTTTAGTCAGCCTGTCATAGGTTACTTGGGTAGCGAAATTTGTTATGAATAATGGAAATTAAATAAACGAGTAAGAAATACCTGAAATAAACTAGATTAGCTTTAAAAATTTATTTATTAGAAAGATCTTAAATGAACTAGATAAATTCTAAAATTCAATTGTTATGAAATAACTCTAGGAATTTTTATTTATTATGAAATGATCTAAAATACCTAGAAAGTATTTAATGAGGTGATAAAAAGATTAGCAAAAGAAATTTAACTTAAATAAATATTACAAATGCATCTTTCACAATAACATAAGCAGAAATTAAATATTTTTAGAATATTTTTATGTTGTATATTATTACTCTAAAATTTATGAACTAAGCACTTGCAAAGAGAAACAAATTAGAATAAACGATAATCAATATTAGAAGTTTCATATGAAATATAATTAAATTTTAATTATTGAAATTATGTTTCATTTCTATTTTTATTTATATAGTATTTCTTTGTTATATTATTGCACCACTAAGCAGAAATGCTTAGCGTGATGGATTGTTTCCTTCGTGCAGGTACTGAAGATAAAGCCCAATTGATATTAGACTGGGATTTTGAAATCCAGATCTGTAGAAGTGTCTAAGGTTCTCACCTCCTCAACAATGTATGTAGATAGGACCCATATAGGTCATATTTTGTATTTTGTATAATATATTTAGTTATTGTGTTGCAATGTAATGTACCTCTGATAACATCTACCGGATCTAGCTCCTCTGAGCCATAGCATACACGCGGGGTGCTACTCCAGCCTCAGGCTGTTCTATAGTCTCAGAAGCCCTCTGTGATGTACTAACTATCTCAAGCCTCACAGGTCTTCTACCCCTCTGCACTGTTGGGCATACTTCTCAGTCGGTGGTATAGCAGTGGGAGCACTCCTCTATGGACAACCTCATAAGAAATTATTCGTAGATCCACATCTAAAACATCCTACAATCAACAATTAACACTCCCCTCTGTGTCTCCTACCACAGTGGTTACATTCTGGCACTAGAATTGATTCCCTTGTTACTGTACCTGGGGAAGTAGCTACAGATACTCCAGATTGGCCCCTCTGGCCATGTGTCTGGTTCTGTGAACCCTTAGGCTTCTTACTACCAGTAGTTGGTGTGCTAAACTAGCCCTATCCAAGACCTCTCTTACGCTGTCTGTCTCTCCTAGATTGCTCATCATCTCTTACTCTCTCCACATCAAGAGCTGATGCTCAATAAAGAGAAATCTATAAAGCGATGAGAGGTAACTATCAGTCTGATGTTGTCATTTAATCCATCCTCAAATCCCCTACATTTATCAACCTCTGTAGGCATTGTGTAACATCCTCACTTTAGCTAGTATGTACAGTCTACTGTTCCCGTGACCACTGTCAGTCCGGGCAGCTAGAATGTTTGAAATTATAAATAGGCTAGAGTGAGGAGTTACAAAGAAACTAAATAATGCTCATAAACATCAAGGAAAAATTTTAGAATCCAAATACATTAAAGTTAAATGAGCCGAAACCCAGGGATGAGTAACCGAAGGGGAAGTGACGGTGAAGGCCGTTAGCAACCCTAGACCTGGGGGAAAATTATAAAATAATTATTAGGACTCCAGAGAAGGATTATTGAGGTTCTTATGGCATTAAAATGCCAAGAAAATTCTTAGAAATATTTTTCAATCAGTACAGACAATTTTAGCTCGTTAAGCCAAACGGAGAGCATTTTGGTCATTTCGTCTTCAGAGACAATTTTTGGCCAACTTGTCCAGTTAAATAAATAATTTATATAACATAAAATATGAATAAATTTTGTTAAAAATTTAATTGAAATTAAATAGATAAGAAATGGAGAGAAAATGAAAGAAAATGGACTTATGACATCATAATGATGTCATTAAGATTCTCCCAACCAATCCAATGTTGACACATGGCATAATCTTATTTAAAAGAGGCTAAATGGGCAGAAAATGAAGAAGAAAAATCAGAACTCTCTACCTCCTTCTCTTTGCCGTCACCCATTCCACCATGGCCACCATGAGCAAGCTTTTTCGAGCTTGATTTCACTAACTTCTACCCAATAAAACCCTAACCTAGCAACACAAAAAAGTGTTCTTACATCTTGTCAATTCTTTTAGGAGAAAAAAGAAAAGGAAAAGAGGAACTCTAGCAAGTGGGAAATGTCACTCCATAGAGGTTTGTGACATAATCTTGAATTTCACTTTAAATTCATGTTTAATAACTATGAATGGGTGCAAATGATAAAGAAATTGATGGAATACTATTTGTATGTAATCCCTAAATTTCAGCAGCCTTGGTTAAGGTGATATGGTGATGATTTTTGTAGAGCTAAAATGCTAGTGTGGCTGCCCTCAATGTGTATCTCTTAAGTGGATTGAGGAAATGCAATGATAATGCATGATTTGTAATGTTTGAGTTCGGGTTTGGGGTGAAAAATGAGACTTTGATTATGTGATGATGAAAGTAGGTTTTAATGGTCAATTAGTGAGCATTTGGTTCTGTTTGAATAAAACATGAAGTGAATTGTGCAGTGGGATTGGAGTTTGGTGTGGCTGCCCTTGGTGACCTGCAGGACTGGGCATGAGTCTAGTAGGTTTGGGCAGCAATAACTTGAATTGTAGAGGTTAAATTGGTGCAAGGCCAATTAGACATGAAACTAGACACATAATGGCACAACTTTGGTGAAGAAACCATGCCTAGGAAACCAAACCAAGAGGACCAAAAGATTGCCCTAATCCGGGTGACCTGCATTCTGCCTGGGCAAAATGACCAAATAAACAGTATTTAGTCATTTGGCCATAACTCATTGTAGAAAGGTCCAATTGACCTGAAATTTTATCAACAACAAGCTGAGATATTGATCTACAACTTCAATGA